>NW_008630348.1:0-92968 GCF_000691845.1 Merops nubicus
GGGCAGCCGGGGCGCTGCGCTCGCCACGCGTCTCGGCCGCCCTCTGGTGTCCGCAGCCCGTCTCCGTCCCTCGGCTGCCTTCGCGGGCAGAAAGGCACAAAAAAGGCCCCTTCTACAGGAAGTGCGGGTCCTGCCCGTGCTGCGCTGCTCCCGGCGGGGAAGACTTGTACCTCCCGAGGAACGCATTCCTTCGTTTGCTATAGGTGTGCCCTTCGCCTGGAAACGGACCGGGCTGTCCTCGCTTATCCTTCAAGCTTACTCCTTTCTAAAGAAAGTACTTCCCATAAAGCTCCAAATTTGCAACCCTCAAGCTTTCCATTTCCTGTAGAAATGCCCCAGTCTTGAGGCTCTCAATCAAACAGGCAGCTAGAAACTGGATGCCCGGAACTCCAAGCCCAGCAGAGCCCTTCCCGCATCCAACGCCTTTGGAAGAGGTCCATGCTGCTGCTTGCATTGCAGGACAGCCTACCAGCCTTAGTCATGGGCCAGGAACCTGTTTACACTAGGTTACAGCATGGTAATAATAATTTACGACTGCTGGAAATGAAGGGGTTTTGATTTGGGTGGGTTGCTGTTTTTGTTTTTGTTGAAAACTATGTGACATTAGCTGTAAAGGAAACAGTGGAACTCCCAGCTGTATTAGCCCTCATAAACTGAGCTGAGAGTTTGTTGTTGCTTATGCTCCTGTGGTTTCTGGTGTGTTGACACTGAAATCTCATGCAGTAATAGCCAAAATAGTTACACACAAAATACAAATCCCGTATCTAAGCATCTCATTCCATAGCTCTATTTTTCCTCTTTCCCCAAATCCCTTTCTGATGTGTATTGCAGCCCTTCCACTGCACTGTTCTTTCTTTCAGGGTTCTATCTTCAAGGGTTTTGTTGCCTTTTTCCTCAGAAAACAGTTTGCTCTTTCTCAAGGATGCTCTCAAAACATTCTGCATCTCTTACTTATCCTTGTTATGATGATGCACTTCAATAAGTGTGTTTGAGCTTTACAATGTAGACCAAATTGGATTCCCTGCAGAGAGGAAGTAATGTAAGTTAAGCTGAGGGCAAGCAGAAGAATGGGCTTGTGAAACATGTTGTGTACTGAACTGCTGGAAGCAGTCAGCTGCTCAGCAGCAAGCAGAGCTCAAACCCCAGACTGGGAAGAGGAGAGGAGTTAATGGGGAGGGGGAGAGGGGGGGAGCAGGGGCACAATAGCACAGACAGAAAGAGAAGAAATAAAAGTGTGACCACTCCATCACATGGCATGTTCCTGTCTGTGTCTGGCATGATGGGAGGAGGGATATTCCTGAGCAACCCATGTTTTTTCTCATTGGCTGTAAATACAGATGCGCTCGTAACTGCACGCAAGCTTATCACAAAATGGATTTCACCTCCCTTTGGACACCAGCAATGCTGCTATAGGTTCTGTAACAGGCAATACCCTTGTGCAGGTGCAGTTTGGTGGTATTCTCCAGAAAACTGTGAAGTCTTAATTTTAGTTTTCAACTCACTGTGGTAGACTGGTCTAAATTATTCAGTGCTACAGCCCAGATACCACTTCTGGGTCACTTCTTCTAATGCAGCCCTCTCCACATGATAGCACGTTTGGACATCTATGAGCATAACTGGATGTGATATGCATGATAGCCCCATCCCTATATCCCTACTGTGTATAGACATGTAGAATCTAACGAAGAAGAGCAGTTTACCAGTCACCCATAGATCACCTGTGCTTGGGCAATGCCACACTAGTTCAGCTTCTGCCACATGCACTGAGATTGCAAGGCTAGCTATTGCTACATCTGCCTTGTTGGTAGGACCAACCAACCAAAGGTTTTGCCTCTCCTGCAGCTCTAAGGAGATTCGAATCCTGGCATATTGGAGACAAAAACAAACGTCAGTTTCCTATATAAGCTCAGAGCAGAAACTCTTAAGACCTGCAAGTTATAATGGCTTATGCCCTAGTTTTGGTAAAGACTTGACCCTATTTACATGCTGGTAGCCAGGACAGTGTCCTTGGCTGTAATTCTTCCAGCCAAGAGCTAGATTCCTAGTTTTCTCCCAACTGCCGACTCAGTCCGTGAGCCTTTCCTTGGCGTTTCCAACCGTGATAACCATTGGCTCCCTGATCAGTAATACATCTATCAGTGTGCATAAAGGCTTGCTGGACTGAGGGCTTGGGATTAGATCCATATCTCCCCTGAATGCAATAGAAAGCTTCTTCCTGACAGCAGAAGTGCAAAGGGGCTACCACAGATCTAGCTAAAGCAAAATGAGGGAGAATACTCCCCACACTTCCATAGCATTTTACCTCCCCAACACTGGATATAGAAGAAGTTGTCCTTTACAACTGAGCGTTAAAATCATCACAGCTAGATAAAATTTATGTTCTTTTGTGATATTTAAAGAAACAGCTCGATCGGTAAAATATATCAACAACAAGCATCACCAACTATTTAAGATGGTCACTCTTATTTTTCACAATTTTTCAATCTCCTACTTATTCAAAACAAGGTATATTGCATTAATTTAATATAGGTTTTGAACATTCATTTGTGTCTATCACCTTTAATAAAATTGTCTTTCAATTGTAAATCACACAAAGTTGGTTTCAAACATTCCTGTTGAATTTTGTCCGTGACATCAATGAAGCCATAATTTTGATTCTTACTTAACCATTGAGATAAAGAAACACAAGCTATTCAGACAGTGCATGGGTGCTTTATGTATCCCCACAGCAAAGATACTTCTGTCCTCTTCCAACAGAAGTCATTCAAGATCCCCTGAGCCTGGAAGTTCCCTCCCATTTCTTCTTAATCCTTCGCCTACACACTTGTTTTCATCCATGCCCAAATATCAAGGCATAAAAAGTCTGTTTATATGGAATGAGTAATTGTCAAGACATGAGCAGTTTGAAGGTTGATACCCTGCTGACTTCTGGATTTAGACCCAAGTTCAATTTTAAGTTCTTCCAGTTGCTGATTCTGAGATAGCAGTCATCTCTCCTATTTTTAGCCATGAACAGCTTTGAAATTAACATCTATTTGGTGCTGAATCTTGCATTTGTTTCCAGCATAGGAATAAGATTTTCCCCACATGCATTTGGCTGCGTTGAACCTTAATTACGAAAAGGAAAGAACAGATACACATCTTTGAGAATTCAGTTAACGTTTGCACTTCATTTACTAATGCCAAATGTGGGAAGGAAGTAAACGTTCCATTCTTTAGGAGAACTAATGAATGAAAGTGCATTATAATGTGGAAAAAATAACATTGGAAACATTATCACAGGCAGAAAGTGTATTATTCCAGTTCTGACACTGAACAGGAAAAGCATAAAGGGAAAGCAAAGCTTTTAGCAAACTAAATTCAGTTTCAGTGAGCTTATACCATCGCCAGTGTTGTTTTACAGTAACATTTGAAGTGTAGTTGTTTCCCAAGAAAGAGTTTCTGGGTCTGAGTTTGCCCTTGCTCTCCCTGGACATATTGTGCCCTGCCTGCAGCAGCAGTAGCCCCCCAGGCAGACCGAGCTCTGCCTGCCTGCAGACCTGGACGACGTGCGGCTTGGCCTGGCTGCACTGGCATTACCTCAGCGGCTGCTGGAGGTGAGCCCTGAGTGACCTGCGTGGACACAGCCAGCCGTGGCTTCCCGGAGCTGTGAGGCTTTTATCCATGGCGTCAGCTCAAAAGTCATGCTGCAGATAACCTAGTAGTGTGATGGGGTGCCAGCATCTGAGCATCGGTGGGATCTGAAGATAAAACTGAGAAATCTTCCTGTGCTTCCAGTCATCCTTACCAGCCAGTAACCAGCTGGGACCCTTGTTGTCAGCAGCCATGTTGGAATCCGATGTCAAGTGCTGCTGTGATGGCCGTGCCTTCCTGATGATCCCTGCCTCCCCACTGGCTTCCTGTGCGTGGTGACTGGGCGCTGAACTGTCCTATGCACATGTAGAACAACAATAAACCTGGATATCTCATCATCTGCACACAGCTGTTTATAAAACTGAAAGACTAAGAGTAACACTATCCAAAACCGAACTGAGGTAAGTATCAAATGTATAATACCTCTTAGGATAAATAAATCATGTGAGTCACAGGCAGCTCCAATAGCAGAGGCTATTGAAGTTCAAAAGGGGTGTAAACGTCATGGCCTTTTAGGGACTGCATGCTTGAAGGAAGATGCCATCACAACTTGCTGTCCTTTACCTCTTCTTTTTTCCTTATAGTCTTCCTGAACCTCAATGATTTCATACTCAGCTGAAAGGGAAAGCCACATGAGCTTTGTGCACCTGGGTTCTCCAAACTCATAAGGCTGTAACGCTGCCTGCTTTTCTTTTGGGGATCAAAAGACAGCGTATTCTATCTCCTCACCACAATCTGTGGCCTGATGAGGATAAGGCACAACTTTGTCTCAAGGGCTTTTTTTTCAGTTCTTTGTGGTGATAAATGTCTTCAGCTTTCAATCACAGCAATACACAGAGTGTCCAACACCTTTTGATAACAAGTCCCAAACCTACTGCTGTAGAAGGTGGAGCTCCAAAATTAATTGGGTCAGGATTTAATTTATAATTTTATTTTCCATGCACAACTTTCTGTAATCTGCTGATATTTGTGATGATATAAAAGCAATGGTAAAGAAATATTCACAGTATGCAGTCACTCAGATGGATTTCTACATCAAGGTAAGGAAACAAACAAAAACACCTTTCTGGAGGCAGTTAGTATCTATAAGTATCTGAAATACCATCTGGGAAAGGATGGTCACTGTAGAAATGCTTAGCTGTCTGGCTAATCTGTAGTTTGTCCGCTGGAAATACTCAATACTCAGCAAGGTAAAGCATTGCTGAATGCTGGGCTGCTACTTCACATACAGGCTTGTGGAAACTCCTGCTGGTGACTGGAACCTATGGCTTGGCATGGATTTGCCTGACCCTCTGTATTAAGGACACATTTTCTTCAGGCCTGAATGGGTCTCCTCAAGATTTACATGCATTAATAACAATCAGTAAACAATATATGAATTTGAGGAGTGGGTTCAGAGGAAAACAATGATTTAGGTGCTACAGAGAGATAGTGTAACCCTGTGGATTCTTCATCTCCAAGACAGCTAGAAAATGCAAAGTGATGGTGCAAGCAGCAGGAAACTGGGATTTAGCCCTGTACCAGATCCTATCCTTCTGGAAATGAAAGGGCATTCCTAAAGATGTGAACTTTTTTGCAAGGCTAGGTAGCAAGGAATCCTGTAGTTTCCTCTTCCTCCTGCCCTGAACCAGCTCAGCCCAGTGCTGGAGGAAGCAAATAGTACAGGATGTATGAAGGACACTCCAGGGAGTGACAGCACTGAAACCTCCAACATTTCTCCAGGAAAGCAGGGAAGGCAGGGTGCACAACACACCTCACTTGGTCCTCAGGATGAACCGAAGTGAAGTAGTAGAGTAGCCTTAAGAGAAGGGTTGCATTTTCCCTTAAAAAGAGATGTGTTTTTTCTACACAATGAATCCAGTGCTGGTTCAGTGATAGCTGCAATATTGCCAGTCTTCCCAAAGGTATAACCACAGCCAGGGTTGGATGTACGGCCACCATAATCCATGAAAGCTTTATTGAAATCATTGCTAATTCACGTGGCTTCATCTTGTGCGGTATTTAGAAAGACAACCTCAGAGTGGCAAAGCCACTAGGGAAGGAAGGACAAAAGCAAGGTTTTTAACTTTTGCAGGTTTTTGCCTCAAATTAACATTGGCTAATGAAGTTCTTTGCTGTGAACGGTAGGTCAATTACTGTAAGGATTATGTTTATCTTTAATGAAGTGAGTCTTACTGCTATGGCTCCTGCTCAAGGATATTCTAATAAATGAAGTCTTGAATCCTAATGAGTTTCAGTCATATTAGAAAATTATGAACTAAAAACATAAATCAAAAAATAATTGTTAATTATGCAGGGATTGTTCCCAGAGTGAATCTGTCTCAGACAGGAAGGTGGCTTTAGATATCTTGTGGTTTAAGAAGGACCATTTCCAAAGAGATCATTAGAAAATTCATCTTTTACAGATGCAACACTCTTGGCACCAATTAATTAATGACGCTGGAAAGAACTGCATAATTTTAGCACAAAAATAGATACAAAGTAGCCGTTAGAACACAAGCATCTAAAATAGAAAGTCTGTTTGGTTTTTTTTTTTTTTCTCCTTCTTGGTTATACAACTAAAGCAGAAATTAGACTTTGGGCTATAAGCACTTCCTTAAAAATAATCTTTCCCATCTGCAAAATTAAGACTGTGAGATGAAACATACCTTAGACAAAAATACTTTAATTATTGTGAAGTATCAAAGCATCACTGAAATGACTGGAGCTGTTCTGATAAATCCCAGCAGAGCCCCTGAGCCCCCCGGGTTTCTGTGCAGAAGAGAACTGCAGTTCAATATCTGCCTGTTCTATGGGTATTTCAAACTCCATACAGCTCCTCAACATTCTAAAATGAGCCCAGTCTAAATCCAGCAAGTATTTTCCTTGTTCACCTGCCAGTCTCTGCTGCACTGTTCTCCGCTTCTGTTTTTCAGTCTGATTTTTCCATTTAATAACAAGTCCCATCACCTCAGCTGCCTTACAGAGCTCAGCGCTTTCGCACAGCACCTAACCCAGCTCCGGGCAGCCGTGCACGTGGAACACCAACAGCTACTGCAGCGCTTCTGCTTCAGCAACACGGCAGCCAGAGCTGCGAGAGCGGATAAAGTGCCGCTGAACTCACGTCCAAGCTGGAAAATCCAACCAGACTTCCACCTGAGTGGGAGGAGGCCTGGTTAATGCGATTAGAAAGTTGCTAAGGTGCCCGTTCCTGCTACTGCTGCTAGAATAGTATTAGAAGATGAGAAAAAAAATGGAGGTGAGACATTTACAAAGGCTATAAAAAGAAGCAGTCTCCAAATTTACCTGTTCCATGACCTTCCAATACATTTACAACTGCGGATGTGGGTTTTCTTATGAGTGTTTTTCCAACAATAGAAAATGACTTGATGTCAACTTCTGTTTTCAAATGGCACGGACCAAGTTGGGCGTAGGAGGAAGAAGCCAGCCAAGAGGAAATTTGAGGCTTTTTAGTTTCCCACTGTAAGCAGGTATGCATTGACTGTACTCCTTCCAAAGGCGTATGCTACAAGTCAGCATTAATAATAGCTCTCAAAAATGTGACTAAACCTGTATAATACACAAGATGTACTCATAGCACCCTGTGGGACAGCACCCATTATACTGCAACCTCCAGATGGCTAAGTAATAAACCTTCTACCTCCTCCAAGTCCACCACATTTACACCCTATTTATTACTTGAAATCCTTAGTCTCAACCTTGAAAAAATGAACATGTACAAGAGAGGCAGCAAAAGTCAGGATGACTGGGGTTTTTCCAACAAAAAGTTTTTAATGGAAAATTCAACTTCTGACAACTGTTTATCCAAAATGTAACTGTTTAAAAAATAAATCACCCAAACCCACCAACAGAACAAAGTATCCTGTGAAGACACATGATAGGCTATGGTGCTCCCACAGTTTGTAGGACTTTGTTTTGCAGCCAGATTTCTGCACAGCTTTGCTGCATGGAATAAAAATCCCTCACGCTTCTGACACAGAAACAACGATCTGGTAACCTTGGGGTTTTTGCTTCACTGCAACTTAGCTTTAGACTCTGAAGTATGGAGCTTGCAAGCCCCAAATCCAAGCTGACTCAACCAGTGGTTTCCAGAATTTTATCTCACAACTGGTGTCTCCTCTCACTGGATCATAAAAGCCACAGGGAGCTTGTGGAAAATGGACTTTCAAACTCCATTTCATTCATAAACAAAACATTTGGTTTCCAAAATATTTTTTTTTTTTAGTCCTGCCACTGTGAAACTTTTTGAAACATTGTGTTTTTTTCCTCTAGAGTGAAATAGTTGTCCTTGTTCACAATCTTTGAAATCCCAATAAACATGGAAATTCTCATTTTAATCCACTTGAAGCAAAGTCCAAAAGTGGAAAGAAAGAAAGAAAGAAAGAAAGAAGAAAAAAAACCCCAAACCCCAGAATTATCCCCTACTTGGGAAGGAAAGCAGTGGAGCTTTCTCTTCCTAACAGCAAATTGTGTTGGCTACAAAGAGCAACACCCAGAACACTTTTGCATTGGAAGCATGGATGAACAAAAAACAGCTATAGCCTTTGTCATTATAACTGGGGAAAACAGGCTTGTTCCCTTTACTTAAATAAGCTAAAGATTGTGTATTTCCCCCATTTTCATCTAAATGCTTCCTTTGAGTCTTGGCCAGTGGATAAGAAATTAGGCAAGAGCTAAAGAGATGATGTGAAAAGAAAAAAACATCTGCTAGACCTGCCTTTCTTAGGTGTTTGGAACTTGTAGGAGCAAATAGTGCTTTGTTGCAATGATTGAAAATATTTATCTTTTGAGCTGACATACCTGATGGATGAATCCAATTCCTTTATGTACTTAGTAGGCATTAGAAAATGAGTAAAAAAGAAAAAAAGGAATAAGTTTGTGTTTTTTTCTTTCATACAGGGCAGCACAGTTTTAAAGAGGGTTGGTTCTAATTTTTATTTTACTTAAGAACAAAAGGCTGCAATGTTCTCGATTTCTCTAAAAGTCAGTTCCAAATCACTTCTGGTTTGGATTCACTGGTGTGTTTTCCTTCAACAAACTTGATTTTTGACATTTTCTTTGGATTCGCTAAAGTTTTATTTTTGAATATTGTGGAGGAGGAGAAAGTTATCTGTGATACACTTCAGTCTAGTGTCCTAAGGAAATAGGGATTACATTACTGTGCTTCAGCACGCGTCTCTGTTTTCCTGTCTTCCTACTCTCTTCCCACACCCCCAAAAGGTTTTCAATATAGTTTTGATCAAATCTGTCAGAAAGTTCTGCAATTCTTGGAATCTCAGGAAAGAAAGCAGGCTGATCAGTAAAGTAACACTATTGATACACCATCAAGGGTAGAAACAGCTTGTTACCAGTGTTCAGGAGTCTGAGTTTGAGCTGCCTGCATGATGGTCTCCCAGCTGAATGCATAAGGTTAAACCAAAAGCTTTAAAGAAACAAGAAATAGAGACAATGAGAAGGCTCTGAAATAGTAATAGGTAAGGTAAATATAGGGAAATTGCCTTCAGCTGGAAGTGGTCTAAAAGGATGTTGCCTTCCCACAATTAAAAAGAAGGAAAAAAGACCAAAAAAAAAAAAAAAGAATTATCTCAAACTGTTGCTACGCCTTGGGTCTGGAAATCTAAGGAGACTAAATGATCTGTGAGTATCACTGAGAAATTTCAAGTACAGAAAGGCAGACCCTGGAAGAGAAGAAAAAGCCTCCTCAGCACGTAGCAGGTTGCTCCCAGCCAGTGATATAGATCTGGGTCGAGACGAAAGTATGTGCAATTTTTGAGGAATTATTCAGAGATAGGGAAGTGGACCTGTTTCATTCTTTGCTATAACATGCTGGGTATGGGAGTAGAAGAATCAGTAATGCTTTGAAGAAACTGTTCACAGGTTATTAGTAAATCACTAATATTTTCTTCCACAGAAGTGGCCTTAAACCTCCAAATGCCGCTGGACTTGTCTGTGAGCTGAACAGAGAGGATTCTGCAACTGGGATCCCACTAGGAATAGTTGTATTAGGTGGTCATACAGCCTAGGGCAGAGGAAGAATAAAGATCATATTTAAGAAGGGTTGAAAAGAAGGAATTAAAAAAATCACAGGTTGAACTGTAAGCCTGAAGGAAACACAGTGGTAAGCAAAAAGCTGTTCTAGAAGGGAAAAAAAAATAAATAAATAAAACCACCAGTTCTTAAAATGATTGATAGAGGAAACAAGTTGGTTTTGCACTAGCCTTTTGTTCCACCCCACTATTTTATCTTCAAACAAATAGGGGTTCTTATGCAGGTTTGCTGCCTGTGTGATCCGTTTTAGGGACAGTCAAGAGCCCAGTGACAGTGTGGTTGCCTCTGCAAGGCAACAAACAACCAGGGTGCACTGGGTGCTCTGCAGTAACCGTCCTGTCACACTATGCCACCACAGCAAGCAAAAGCAGGATAAACTAGTCTGCAATTACTCCTTTAAACATAAATATAGATCTAAAATGAGATTGCGTTACATCAGAAACACGGCAAAGTTTGAAGATATTTGTTGGAATTTGGCTTAATGGCTCTTTTGTCGTTGCAATTCACACCTTTCACTTTGCTAGTGTCTAGCAACTGCAAATTGGCACACTACCAGAAAGTGAAAGTAGCATCTTTCACCTGTATTTTCTCTTTGTTTTATCTATTCTTTCCTTTTTTTTTCCTGCACATTTTGCAGACACAGTGGATTTTCTCCTGAAAGCTGCTAGTTCATTTCCAGTTTGTGACCACTGCACAACCAGCTCCCTGTCATTTGTTTTTAAAATAAGCCTTTTTTTCTGTTAAACTTATAATTAAAAAAAAAAAAAAAATCTCTGCAACCCTGCATTTTACACTCACTTGCTGACAGTGGATTCCACAAAATGCACACAAAAAACCAGCCCACGTTTCCTTATTATGCCATATTTCCACTCATGAACCATGACCTACAAGTGTTTTGTTGAAGATGACGAAGAAATTCACAGGCACTGTTTCTGGAGGTACCACAAGTTATCAGAGCTTTTCTAAAGCCAGCATGGAGCCAGAAACACGACCCTGCCTTTGCAGAGACTCAGAAGGGAAAGCCAAGCCTCGAGCTGGTCAGCCTGCATCCAAAGAGCTATCCAAGAAGTCTCCAGCTGGGAGCTCCTCCACCATGGTATGGGTAGAGCACAGGGCTGGCAGCATGTCTGCAGTGGCATGGGAGTGAAACCCTGGAGATATAAATAAGGAAGCCAGCACAGGCTGTTTTGAAGGTGGTATTGCTGAGCTGGCCTGGGACCCAGCTGCCCACCTAGCAGAGCACACACAGCCCTGAAGAAGCTGCTTTCATCCATCAGCACAGTTACTCACAGAATTTCTCCTCCCTTTAATTCTCCAGCAGATGTCTCGTGGCTCAGACTCAGGAAAATCACTACACCTCTCTTGGACATGGCAGACACATCTTCCAGTGGCACAAAAAGGGAGGAAGGAATTTGCCATGTCCTTATAAAGTCAAATTTTCCTTGTATATGCAGTCACATGAACTGTAGGGCTATGAAGTGCCCTGTTTCACTTAACACGTGCAGCCTGTGCTGCCCCAGTGCCCAGGGGACCGTGGTAACCTCCACTACACCTATATCTCTCTATAGCCCATAGTATGGCATTTATTAAGTATACCTTCCCAGCAGAATCATCAGGACTAATCAGACCAGAGGGGAGAGGAATCCCTTTTGCCAGAAAGCTTATCCTCTCAAGATTCCAGTGTAATGAATCAGATTTCTGTTTAACTCATTTTATCCAATGCAAAACACAGCAGATATGTTCTGTGCAGAGAAGTAACAGTGGGCAACGATGCAAGCATCTTCCTGGAGGGAAGCTGGTATATCAAGTCCAGTTGGATAGCTGTCTTTCCTTCAGGCTCACAACCTTGCCAAGTAGATACATTCTGCTGTTAGTTTCTAGATTTCTCTTCCTTATCACTGTTAGAAATCAACACTCATGTTTTGTAAACACCTTGCACTCCAGTTTATGAAGGGACTGCGGCTATGGGGGCAGAGGGAAGAATTTGCAAGAGGTGCTGACATTCTCAGTGGATATAGAGACATACTTGATTCATAAATGCCTTGCAGATACATTTCTTCATTTGGTTAAGAAATATTTAATCTAGTAAAATACATGGTGGCCACCTTTAAAATATATATGTTATGAAAATACCAAATTTTGTATTGGAGATTAAAATGCAACCCTGCCTTTTCACTGACAGCATGTGGTGCATGTTGTTTGCTTAGTCATTGCAGTAACTAGTCTGGAGCATCTTTCCAGGTTTTCAGTATTAGATTATCTGAGCATATAAAATCAAGATGATAGGATGAGTCACCTGATAGATTATTGCCTAGCCAAAAAAAAAAAGCACAGGCTTGTCATTTTTTTTTTTGCTTACAAAGTACCACACACCAAAAGCTGGCTGATAAATACCAGTGGGGTTTCTAATGGGGAGTCAGAGCAAAACACACCAGCAAGGTGGTCAGAGTAAAGCTGGGAGGGCTCCAGCCTGGGCTTTTTCCTTCCAAAAAGATGGAAAGTGGTACCTGAGGTTCAACACAACAAAAACTGTGTTTCCACACAGCTTTGGACCAAATGCTCACACTAGGGACGGATGCCTCCAGCTGAGCCCGCAGGTAGCAGGAGGGCCAGGCACGTTTTCCTCTCACTCCTCTCTCCCAGCTGCTCTTGCACAGAGGTTCTCCCCCAACCCCCCCCTTCTTCAATATATTATCACAGAGGTACCACAGCCATCACTGCTGGGTTGGCTGGCATTAGCTCTATCTGACATGGGGGAAGCTTCACACAGCTTAACACACAAACACCACTCCTGTAGCCTCCCTGCTACCAAAATCTTGCCACACAAACCCAGTACGGCATCCCATCCTTGTGGCCTCCTTGGGGGAAGAGGAGATGTCTAGACAGCAGTCCACCAGCCCCCATCCCAGGTTTTCTTCAAGGGCTCCGAGCAGGACCCTCTCTGATGGGACGGTTAAGGGAAGCTGGTATTGCAACGGAAGAAAAAGCTAGCAAGGAGGAGAGGGGAAATCCAGCAAACAATGGCACGGAGATGTGGAAGGAAGGAAGACAACTTGCCTGAGCCCTCCCATAACATATAAAAAAATGCCACAGGCAAAATCCAAAGCAGCAAAGCAGAACCACAGTTCTCATCAGCTTTTCAGCCATATAAGTCAAGACTGCTAGTTATTAAAACAGACTTAATGGCCGATAGCTTCCTGTCATCATAGGTGGCTACAAAACAACAGGGACATCGGAGTCCCTCCTCCATGGAGGAAAGGACATGCCCTTATTTATTTAATAAATAAAATCAAATTATATTAAAATGAAAAATATTCTTAGTGGAAGGCACTGAGCTTTTTCTCTCTTTTTTTTTTTTTAAATAAAAAAAGCAAAATGCAATAGGAATAGTCTCCCAAATAATTCCGATAAACCTCAAAATTTCCACTCAGTGTTGAAGGAAGAGTTAATGGAAAATGTTTCTGAAGCCAGAGACAATTATGTATTTACTAACAGGAAAAGTTCAAAAGATTTATCACACAGCTTCTTGGATATTTCATCTTGCAAAAGCATAATCCTGATAAGAAAAACCTTTTGGCCAGAGCACCCTCACTGCTGAATACATGATGGTTACTCTGGAAGAGGGAATATGAGCTAGCTTGTTGAAATGGCACTGCAAATGCAGAAGAAAAGCAGGTTTTACAGAACACTGGTTCTAGGCACATCTGTAGATGTTTTTCTTACAGACGTGAATGAAGTGGGAGCTGCAGTCCAAGTTCTTGGACTACCTCTGACATAGCACCAGCGGGAGGATGAAGGTAGAAAAGTCATTTTTTTGTCTCTCTTGTCCCTGCTGGTTTTAACATTGGCAGAGGAGTCTCTAGGGGACCGTTGGGCCATTTGTCTCTGAAGGACAGAGATCAATGGGCAAGCTCAGCAAAAAGACACAGCGGGGAAAGAAATCCAAACCATCAGCCAGCAAGGTGAGTCACTATTTCCATCCCTGGTTTTCCAAGGGATTAGCTATTAACAAAGATTTAACTAAGCTCTACTTTGCCTATACAGCTGCAATATTAATAATAGACACACATCTTGTAGATCTCTTGTATTTCCTTCACAGCAAGTCTGCAGCAGCAAATATAGCTCTGGGCTGTTTCTGTATTACCAAAATTCACATCATTATGATTTTCTGACCCTTTTCCTCCATGATCATTAAAAAGAAAAATGAAAAGTGTTTCTTCTGCTCAGCTGCTGCTGTCACTCTCAATGCCCAGCATATGTTATCTGCTTCCTCATTATCTGGACCACAGCAGTAGAAGTACTGAGCGGAGCACAGAAAAACCCTGGAGCTAACTTAGAATACTTAATGTCGCATATTGCCTAACTAGCCAGCTTCCTTTTGCAACCAGATTTTGATTTGATATCACAGCTGAAGATCTTCAAATTGTTTTTGATTCTAGCCTTACTTCTTCCTCTCCCATGTTTACATACTTTTGTTATCTCTAAAGCTTTGAGCTTTTTTTTTTTTCTTCTTTTGTTTTAATTCCACAAATATTTGTGCTTTAGGTTGCATGAATGCCTGAGATTTTGAGAAAAAACTACACCTAGGGTTTCAGGACAAGCTACAAACTTCCAGTGTTATGTTAAGCCATTTTCAGTAACAACTCATAAAACATGCAACAGTACAGAAATTTTTTGTTGATAATTTTTTTTATTCCCCTCTTTTTCCTGTATAGGAGGTACATCAAATTTCAGGACAACTTAATTTCTGGCCTAATAACGGCTTCTAGTGCTATTAGCTCTGCTGCAAACTCCATCCCTGTGTATTCTCAGTGTGGGAAGGAGTGCACAAAGGGTAAGCATCCGTTACCTTCCTGGCAACACCAGAGCAGCTGGAGGGACTTTATTGACAGGTGGCTTGGAAACAGGTCAGCTACAGTACGTGGAAGCCAAGTGAAATGAATATGACAGTCTTAGTCTTTTGAGCTGCTGTGTTCTGATAATATGACACCAAATAGAAAAAATAAAAACAAAACAACATCAGATTTTACCTTCTCCTGTTCTGGACAAAACAAGCATATTATCAAGGAGTTTTTTTTGCTTTCAGCATTCTTCCATCTAATATGTCCCTCCCTAGTACACATTTTACAGATCTCAGTGGTTCCAGTGGAGCAGAAACAAATGATATGACAAACAAATCCAAAGGAAAGGGTTTGGACTTCGGTGTGTTGGAGGATTTTTTTTTTTTTTAAAATAATCCCCACTTTGCTCTTTTGTCCAGAAATTACCAAATTGCTTCCCAGCTTGGAACACAATTGTTTATGACAATAAATCAGTTGACTTCACTGCTGCTGTGCCATCCAAAATGGCCTTGTAATCTGGAAAAAAATAATTGTGCTGAGGAGAAAGGGAGCAATGGCTATTTCCCAGGCTTTTTTGACCTTCTGAGCAACAATTGGAACTTGCCTAGTGGTTTAGATGCTAATCTGTCTACCCAGTGTGTGGGTGTGCTCTGAGTCACAGCCAACATGTGCACTCACTTCTAAAACAGGGCTTCCTAAATATTTTTGTAAGGGTAACTTTTGTTTAACTTTTATTTGGCAGAGTCCCACATTGGGAATGGCCAAAAGCTCAGGAAGGACCATATGTTGTAAATGGAGCTGCTAGGAACAACTTTGAAAGTTTTCAGACTTTTTTCTCCCAAACTGAAGAAGAAACGCCTCACCCCTCCCCCCCAGCAGGAATGAAGATATTGGCTTTTCTCACCCACTTGCCAGCAAACCACATCTGTCAGGCTTCAAGAGTGCAACAACAACTGTCTGTCCACAGTGAAGATAAATGTCTAACTTGTTTTTTTGAGTTTGCTGTATTTACTCTTTTAATCCATGCCTAGTTACTAGGACTCAAGGGGCATTCAGCTGAGGATGTTCTAGTCCGTTGTAACTGTGCAAGTACTGAGCAAACAGGATCCAGTGGCCATATAGAGGCAGTAGGCACCATAGAGATTTCTGCAAAGAGAAGTCTTTATTTTTTAATTGTTCTGCTTATTACATAACTGGGAACAGGAATAATGAGCCTGTTTCAGTCAGAGCATCACAGGCGTTACAAATTGCTTTCTTTCTTGGAGGCCCTGTTATTAACCTAGTTACTGCTGGTAATAATACCTGCTGCTCTGCAAATAAGCCTGAAAAATGCACTAGGGCCAGATTCAGTAAAGGGCTTAAGTGACTCAGCATAAGTTGGTGTAATACCCCATATTTACGATCTCAGGCTTTTGAGCAGAGTCTGAATCCTGAGCAACAGATCTATAAAGTGCACAAAGAATGTTAGGTGCCTGCAATAACAACCTCAAGCAGCTTAGCATGAACCTGCTTAGACCTAGCCAAGAAAGCTGGCTGGATGGGGAGAGGAACCTTAAAATCTACCTGGCAGACCTGCAAGGAGATATTCAGTTAGGATCCCCAAACCAGATCCCTTCCCAAATATAGCATTATGGGCTTTTCCCTCCCCCCCTCCCCCCCTTTTTTTTTTCCCCCCTTCCCTTCAGAGAATTGAGTAGGTGTTATGCTTTTTAATGTTCCCCCTTTGCCACACATTTGTATAACACCCTGCTGCTAAAGCTGTAACCTAGGAAGCAGATGTCCTAAGTATGTCTGCACAATATATGTGGGAAGGGGGGCTTCACACCCCATCACTCCCCAGAGATTATGCAATTAGCAGCTCTAAAATAGGTCAATGTGATTGGGCTGGAGGGATATGCTTCTCGTCCTCCAGCTGCAACTGTGCAGAAAACAATTCAAGATTCATTAGTCCATAAAGGGAAAGAGCATATTAAGCAACCGAGTCATGTTTCCTCACGCTCAGGACACTTACCTGGCATGAGGGCAACCAGGTTTCTGGCCTTTGTCTGCACTTGATTTTCTGTGTTTTAACCAGTGGTGGTTGTATGGGAACTACAACAAAAAGAGGTCCCAGCAGAGGAACTAAAACTCAGGGCTGTCCAGCTCTGCTTGGAGTGAGTTCTGTAATTACCACTGCCACTCTGGTGGTAAAGCTGGAGTAGGGGTGCCTGTTGCCAGAGTAGACCTCCTCCTGCTTGCCAGGCTTCCTCTCAAGAGACTGAAGAGGTATGAACCCAAATATATTTGAATATTCCTTATTCAAATAGAGAATGAAAATGTCCATGTCCTTTAAGTAAACAATCAGGCTACGCAGTGCTTGGGCAGAGGAGAGAGATTTCACGTTTCAGCAGCAAACAGCAACAGGTGCTGCATGTGAAAAGCTGAGAAACAGGTCCCTGAAAGCAGAACATAATCTGAGGACACCAAGTGTCCATACAGTAGGCTTAGTTAGGGATATGATATACAAAGCAAGCCTTCAGCTGCTCACTCCACTCCACCAAGACTGGAACAACTCAGGACATACACAGAAATACACATCCAAATTCCTGCTAAACTTAAGAGCATCTAAGTCCTTGAACTTAATCACCACCAGCTTTGTTGGGATTTAAGTCTTAAATGTCTCCTTTGGGTGAATTCCCAGATCAGAAAATCTTCTATGTATTCACCACCTAACTCCTTTTTATCTGACCGGCCAGGGATAGAGCCCCCTGCAGACTGCAGTGCTCCAAAAGAGACCATCCCTCTGGAAGGAAACAACTTCCGAGGTTGCTCTCAGTTACATCATTACAACTTTGACTCTGTGGTGATGCAATTGACAGCATAACTGGGCCAAAAAATATGATAGGAGAATTGGGTTTGTTTTTAGAGGCAAAGCCATGCAATAGAATGGTGAGGATAAATGCAAGAAAGTAGACTCCTCATCACCAGCAACTCCCTATTGCCAATGCAGTAGAGCCTCTATCCCCTGGAAATCCAGCGCAGCAGAAACCTCAAAGATGTGATGAAAAAAAAAAAAAAAAAACAACACAACTCTCCAAAGAGTCAGAAAACTTTCCAGACCCAGGAGCTCCATGTACCAGAGACTTATGAGCCTTTGACATGCAAAGTGTATGCTGAGCAGTACAGCAAACATATTCCATGTTCATTTTAAACTCTTTCCTGCTGTTTTCTTCCTCAATGTCATTGCCCTTCCTTGCAAGCTAGCCTAGGCCAGACACTGGCTGTCCCTCAGAGCCTATCTGCCTGCTCGGGGAGCTGAACATCTCCAGCTGCTGGTAGCGTTCCCACCCACGTTACCACAGCAGCAGAAACAGCAAAACATTAAACACAAGGATGCTGTGTGGGCAAAGTCGCTGCATCCTCAGGGTTCATGAGCAGCCTTTATGCAGCTGCCAGGCCCCCAGAGGAGCCTGCAGTGCTCGTGTTTTCACTCTGGCTCCTTTTCCAGCTGATCCTGACACATTTCTGGGACAACGAAGATCATCTGTTTGAAAAACGAGTAGCCAGCACTGATTGTACTCACTTTATGTGTTTTTCAGAGAAGCATTTTAGTGGCCCATCTATTCAGAGTGAACATAAACTTAAACCATTTCTCTGAATATACTTCTCAGTAACCTTTGACTGGTACAATTGTTCTCATATTTCTACCTGGCCTCCACCCCTGCATTGCATAAGACCTTCCAGAGATAAGTCAACACAGTGGAATTCACATGGAAATATCTTCTGGATAACCATGTGTTTTGGCTTGTTTTCAGTTTGGTGGGTGTTTCTGTTAGGGTGTTTTTTTTGTTTGTTTGGGGGTTTTTTTGTTTGTTTGTTTCCCCCCCCCCCTTCTTCTTCCTTTGGACCTATCTGATCTTCAAAAAGTAAGGAGTAATATAGACTTCATTTCCTATTGGCTTATTACAGCTAAAGATTGGATTGACATACACTGATGTATTAATTTGGCAAGTTATCAAAAAGAGCCAAAAAAGCTGACAATCAGGTAGTATATTTCCCTGGAAAACAGTTTTCCTTATATAAATGTTTTGTTTTGACAATATGACAGCTCTGTTCAAGAACAGTAGCTGTACTGGGATAGGATATTTTGATTTCTCCAAGACACTCGATTTAACACCGCATGACATTTTGATTTAAAATATGCATTAACTGGAACTTACAGAGTGTGTGTTAGATGGATTAAAAATTGTTTCTCCTGGTAGATATTTAAAAGGTAGATGTCCATAAGGACATAACTGGGGCTGTTTTTCTTGTGGTCCACCTGGGGCCAGTTCTTAGTCTGACATGATTTAATATGTCAATCCACAAACCAACCAACAAAAAAATATGACATCTTTACTGGCAAAAAAAAAAAAAAGGAGGACTTTTTAAAGCTTCTTTCTAGATGATTGCCATGTTTTTGTCTCTTCATAACAAATAGAGAGCAGATATTTCCTACGTTTCCCCATCATCGCACGCATAATACCATAGTGCCTCTCAGTCTGCGAGAAATAAATATATTAATTTTAGAATGCTTTTTCCAATCATCTAAAACCTAAGAAAGCCATCCTGAAAGTGTATGTTTACCATTTCATGACTGGGAAAACATAATCAAAACCAAGCAAACAAAGTAACAAACAAACCCTCCTTGCCCCAAACATAAATCCTACTGGCTTGAAATTTCTTTGTTTGGTTTCAAATTAAAGGTAACTGGCTTTTGGAAAGATTGAAAAAATTAATTTCAGTAGTTATTGTGTGACATAATTGAAGTCCAGGCACCAAAGTACTTAATATTTTTCAAAAACAGCTCTTCAGTCTATTTTTTTTTCTGTCCAAAGTTACTATCATTTCCCTCTTTTTTTTTTTTTTTTTTTTTTTTTTTTTTGTGTAAAGGCTTAGACTACTGTGCTTTTGTCATATGCTCTTCTACAGTTATGGAAAAAAAAGAAAAAGCTCTCTGGAAATATTAAAATGTTACCAAAAGGAGCAAGAGTAACAGAATATATTCAAACCCCATGAAAATTATGAAACCATCATTTAAATAAACAATAACACAGAGCAAGAAGTGCAAAAATGTAGCTTCTATTCTTTCCCTTTGATATTTACATTTGCAAGCAGCTATTTAGGAATATCTAGGACTATCTGCTGTAGCTGGGAAGGCTGTTTACCACTGTTCCAGAAGAAAATGCATTTATTACATGCATTTTGCTATCTAAGAGGGTTAAAGTCCATGGTGATGGCTAATTTACTATATTTTGCATTGAAAACCATCTCTGCCAAGAGTGGCATTTCAAATAGCTTCAAAAAGGTCACTGAGGAAGTTGAGCCTGGTTAAATAGCTGTGCCTATACGTGATGTGTACAACTCCCACAACATTATTTTGACAATAGGTTTTGAGACACAAAAACCCCAACACAACTGTAGGAAGAGGCTGGGGGGTCTTAACCTCTGTGCTGCTGCGTTGGGACGTTTTATCTTCCTGGTCTTGTCATGTCTGTCATTAGACATGTCTCCTGGAGAGGTGTCCAACACCAGACATTACTACTCAGTAGTTTGCCCCAGCTGCCTGGTGAAGCAGAGCGATAGACCACAGAAAACCCCAGCTAATATTCACAAGGGAAGAGCAGTATTCACCTGTGGAGTGAATACCCTGGCACTACAGCGCTGGACCTTCACAGACCTATGAAAAACCTGTCCCGGGACTGTGGGCTAATTTTTCAGTGTTGTAACCATCCTGGTGTGTCCTGGAGTTCAAAAAAACCCAAACCATAAATGTCTTACTTTTTCCTTGAAAGACATTTAAGGAGACAAATGACATAAACCAGAACACACATGGAAATGCATAGTCGTGGAAGTGTAGACCATAGTTTCAGGAACAAAGTTTTGTGCTTTTTGACTTCACATACCAATGGATATAAATGAAACAGCTCCCAACAAGTAGCTTCAGACTCCCAAAAATATACCATGCCTGTTTTGCTTAGCAGAATGGGTTCCTTAGAAGTCTTAGATTTTTATTTTTAGGGTAAAATCTGCAGCGTGTTGACTTTTTGGACAGGTCCAAGAATGCAGTTTTGAGCTGAAATGCATCACCCCCTGAGGCCTTTGACCCTGTAGAGCTCGAACGGGCCCATTCGGTGCTCATTGTTTTTAACAAGTCCACTGCCTGCTCCTGGCAGGTGCTAGATAGATAGTGTAAATGTAATGAGGCTGGTCCTCCATGGGGTCCTTCCTTCAGCCCATGGCATAACTCCATTGGCTTCAGGGGGGGTTACTGCCAATTCACGCCACCAGAAGGTGCAATTAAAGGACCCAGCTCAGCCATCCTGAGGTATTATATGGCTTCCTTCCTCTTATGGATTTATGTCCTTTGGGCTTGACTTGATTTTTCTGTGCAAATTTTTCAGCCTCTGTGCAGCATGGCACATTTCTGTGAAATAGAGATGGAGAAGTCTCCCTTTCTGTCCTACACACATGCAAAAAAAAATGAAATTAAAAAATTACATGCAGCATAAAGTTACATTTCCTATATAAACCAAAGCAATCTGAAAGCTCCAGTTACCTTTTATGTCTTCCATAAAAGGCAAATGGATTAAATTAACTCAGTATCACTCTTGTTTTCTTTTTAACATTGAAGTGAACAACAGAAAAAAAAAAAAAAAATCAGTCCATGAAGGAGAAAAATGCTCACTTATTATTATTGCTTAGGTTACAGCAAAGCTAAAAATAGATTATTGTCATCCTACTTTGTAAAAACCTTTCTTAGAACTACAGGCAGAAGAAAGAAAAGCATCACTGGTTTTTTAGAACACAGATATTATAACTTCAGGTTTCCTTTAAACTCGGTTATAGTCAGTTGGTTACAGTGGGCTGGCTTCTAGGACAGGTCAGCAGGACACTGTACATAGGGAAGATTTTTAACAGTCTGTTACCTTTTGCATATTGGCCTTTGTAGGGAGTAGAAAATGAGACAAAATAGAAAACGTCTCTACATGGGTAAACTGTATTTTTGATGACGTCCCTGTCCTATTCTGCTCTTGATAACCAACATAAAGCCTTGTGCAAGTGACATTTTTATGTCCAGAACAAAGACAATTCTTCCATCTGTACTAAGTTTTAAATAACATTGTTGTGAAGCTGCCAAAACAAGCCAGGGCATTCAAAAGGCAAAACTTCTTGAGTTCAAAGAGAAAAGGTTGCTTTTTCTTTGCACTGAAGTTTGTTCTGGAAGTATAGTGAAGTGGCTTCAGGATATACTAGTTCCATTTCTACCTTTGCTTAGGATTTTGTTCAGACAAGTCCATTCCAGGCTTAGTTATCTGACTTCACTGTAGTCAGCTGCATTTCCAACTTTCTGTCATACTTGTATTTGGCATGCTGGAAATCTGACTTGGTGTTTTTCAGAAATCTTTTAAAACATTCCTAAAAATTTAAAAAGCCAACATCTACAGATTTTTTTTTTGTTGTTGTTGTTGCTGCCATTCTTTCTTGCCTGTTTTACATTTTATAGTTATAAAAATAAAGTTTCTGGTTAGCAAAGAAGCTCTTTTACAGCTTCCTTTGGGAAAAGAGGAATGAACTGGGGAACATTTGCACTGTACCTTATCTCTCTACTGATATTTGGATAAAGTATTAGAAAGCTTGCTGATGCCTTGGGAAAAAAAGACTTTCCATTGTTAAAAAAAAAAAAAACCAAACAAACAAAACAAACATAAAAAAACCTCAAACAACTAAACCACCACATTGTTTTTAATCATACTCTTTCTAGAAAATGCTTTCACAGCACTCTAGTCTGCCACTCAAGTTTCTAAATCACAGCTCATTGTTCCCCTTCCCCAGCACACAGGCAGCCCCACGCCACAGCACTTTGCAAATACGAGCGGAAAGTCAGGGATTAAAGCAAGTTTCTTCAAAATGCTTTTATAACAAAGTTCTTCATACAAGCATCTTCTCTTTTGCTTGTAAGTACACTAATCATATTTCAATTGCATGCCTGCAATATAAAGTTAATAGCTTCCTTATTTCCTCATTTTAACATTTCCCTTCTATTCCCTCTGTCTTTTCAATTATACCGGCTCAATCATTTCTTTCATTTACTTCCAGTGTTCTGTTCTTATTTCTTATACAAAATCATATTTGGTCACTTACACTTTTCTTGAGGATAAGCACACGACAGCAGCATCTCTTGCTCCACCATGGTGCTGCCTGTTGCAGAGGTCAGTGGTCTTTTGAATAGTGCTTTAAGAAAATGTTTTGGAAAGGTAAGCTCACTCACACAGGCTTCTGATCTTCTCCAGTGCTCTTGGCTTCTGTGTGCTGTCACATGTTATCCTCCCTCCCAAGAAACCTGTGAAACAGGTCTGGCAACACACATCTGGTGTGTCAGAAGAGTTTTAATTGATTCATTGCAACAGGTACCCACCCTCATTAAAAAAAGTTGTTGAAAGGTGTAGTCTCTTAGCGCCTCATTTGAAATTACAGAACCTACCAAATGTCACAGCTGGTGCACTTTAAAGGGAAACTACTTGCTGGGTTTGCGAATATACAGGAAATAATTTAAAATCAATCTTATGTGCCAAATAAACCACAGCTAGCGGCATAAGTCAGATGCTTTTATGCTGTGGGAGAACAGGAATCCTTCTGTTCTGAACCAAGGTGGCAAGGGCTGACACTGCATCTCCCCAAGGCACAGTTTCTTGTGGGACAAAACAACTCTAAATCTCTGCTATAGAGACCTGTCTCTGTGAACAGCAACTCTGATTGCTATTGATGTGAACAGGTTGTGTGGACCTGATTTCTGAACAGATGTATCCCCAGGAATGTGGGGTCAATAGTGCCTCTGTGATTGCAGGGAGGATTACTCCACAAAGTACCCTCAGAGGTTGCTCCACCTTCCAGTAGTCCCTGTTTATCCATCCAGGACTCAGTAAGAAACCCCCAGTGCTGCCCTGCCAGCTCTTTGCAGCTCAGTTACCAGTTCTTCAAGTGGGAATGCAGCTGGGCCCTCATTAACACCTATACCAATTTCTCATCAAGGTGCACCTCGTAGTACCCCCATGGCAGTTTCCTACTGCTGTTGCTCTTACAAGCTGGTGATACCATTGTCAAGTGCACGAAAGGCTGTGGTTAACAGGAACTAAAAAACAGGGACGCGAGATTTATGCCTGACTCTGCCTCTAATTTGCCCTGTCACCTGGAGCAAATTGCTTTACCTCTTGGTCTTTCTGTTTCCCCATCTCTAAAACATGCATAATTATAGTTCCCTTTCTTTGGAAAATGCTTTGAAATCTATGTGCAAAATGCAGGATGAAAGACGAAGCTATCATTATTGCACACTTGTAAAATATTGGGATGAAGCAGACAATAAGCAGTGAGCATCTGAGATTTCATACATTTACAATGTTGTGTTTTAGGAGGAACATGACCTTACTGTAGTAATGTTTTAATAAAAAAGGAAAGATACTCCTACAGAATTTGGCAAAAGTTCAGTTTCTTTATTCACATTGGAATGCAGAGAGAAAAATCTAAATCAATTCTCACTTCTAGGAACATTATGCCCTCATGGAAACAGCAAGTCCACCAGAGGTTCCTTAGTGGAAAATGACATAACATGGCAATTTCCTGCTTTTCTCTCACCTGAGTAAATAAAATCGCTCATTCTGCAGCCTGTAAGTACTTACGTTATACTCAATAGGTCTAAATACTCATCCTCTTTCTCTCTCTTTGAAAAATAAAAACTCAACAAAGCTCACAAAGTTGGTAGGCTTTTTGTTTGTTTGTTTGTTTTTTGCCCATGTGCAAGTAAACTTGAACAGATTGATGCAAAGTTGTGTTTTCCAGAGGTTGAATTACCTCATGTGGGAGCCTTGTACTTGTTTTAATACTGAAAAAGAAAAAAAGAAAGAGGTGCTTCTATTCACCCCACTTTTGCAGGGCCTTCCTGAATAGAGATTGTGAAGAGCATGACAGTAAATTAATTTTCCCCTGGAGTTTAGAGCAAATAGTTTTTCACCTGCTCTGCTTGCAAAGCCAGCAGCTGCTGGGCTCTGAGAAGTGCAGGATGGAGCTACCTCAGCTCTGCCTCTGCTGCCATACACCATATACATTCACTCTTAGCCTGAAGACATCTCAAGTGATGGCAACACTCTTGAGATGACATACTGAGGACCCATATAAGGTTGAAAACTAAGAAAAACTTGCAAAAGCTTTCAGAAGTTATATTGTCTGTGTTATCTGTGAAAAAGTGAAGCACTTGCTTTTTTCCTTCTGCATCCTTTTTCTGTAAGACAGTTCTCAACGGAAATTTGTTTGAACACTGTCCTGCTTTGACTAAAATACTGGGTAATTTTTAACACGGGCAATAGCCCCAAGGTTAAACAGGGCAATGCTGAACTGAAGATAGGTGACTGTGGGGAAATAACTTTTTGTGAAATGCCCCTTGATTGCACATTAATAGTGGCACATTTTGAAAGCTTACCTGAGTCTTGAAACATGATTCTCTACATGACTTAACATGGCCAGCCAGGTTTATTACAGACCAGAGGAATGGTAAACGTATACCATACTGGCTTCTTATTCCGTAATCCATTAACTTCAGGGCCGTGGCCTAAGATGTCCTAAGGTTACTACACTGACGGTTTATAGTAAAAAGAGAATCACTTAGAGTTGCAAGCTCAGAAACCCTTGGAAGTCCATTTGCAGGAGAGTATGCCTTTAGTTGTGTTCTCTGAATACATACAGTTGCAGTAGGTGACTTCTCAATAATCACATTCTTATGAAATTAGCAAACTCAAAGTGGGTATTGGATTAGCTTGATCTGTTTTGAATTTCAGTGGAAAGCACTGTTGAGAAAAGAAAGGCTTCTTGTAGAGAGAATATAAAATTGTGCAAGAAATCCTTTGAAAATTTTGTTCTCTTTCTGTGCTGAGCTGTAATTCTGCCTGTGGATGAAACAGGTTAGAAATTAAAGCCGTTACCCAGCCTTTGGAAATGGAAAAAAGAGTGTCAGTTGATTGCAGCTTTTTACAACAGAGAAGTGAAAAACAGCAATTGAAGCTAGACTTTTTGATGCTTGAGGTAACGTTTTGATGAGTGAATGCATTTCATTAAACATCAAATCCTAAAAACCTGAAAACCATCTAATGAGCTAAGTGACCCAGTGCTGTCAACTGCAGCAAAAAAAACCTAGGAAGAATCAAGTTTACATACAAGAACATTCCGTTGTAACCATGAAATTAAAGTATGAAGTGATAGCCACCATTTATGTCTTTGGATGGATGCCAAGCATTCAAACTGATGCACACATTTTTATGTGAGTTATTGCAAAGAGTGTTCAAATGAGAAACAACTCATAATTGTGGTGTTTGATCTTCCAAGAAGCTCATATCTATAATTATAATCCTTGTCTGAAAAAAGAGTGCAGGTTTACAGTAACTGTGCAATTGATTCTTGTCTCCACTTCTGTCACTGAAGTGACAAAACAACCAAGTCATGCTCTCATCTACTTCCTTATAATGCTACATTTGTCTTCACCCCAGTATCTGGTTATAACCTACAATTATGTGTTATTAGCTCTCTGTGGAACTGATCAAAGCTTGTCCAATCCAAGGCTGATTTGGCAATATGCCAAGAGCCCCAGGGTGGACCCCAGCTGGTGTAAAATGGAGCAGATTTAAGCACTCGTTTCTTTAAACAGCACAGATTTCCCACTTCAGGTAATAACTGTTACCCAGTACAATGAGCAGATGAAATCCCAAATATATGGGTCCACAGAGGCCTGTGATGGTGTCACCCAGACTGTTTGGATAATCTTTGTTTTTCTATTCTAACTGAAGAATCAAGAAATTCTTAGTTCAACACAATAGTGTTTGCTTAAAAAAGACTTTAAGGTATTAGTGCCAAGCATCTGCTTCTTGCACAGCAAGTGCTACCGGACCAAGGCAAGGGGAAGAAAAGGAGCCAGTGCTCTCTTTGGAAGGGATGAAGCTCACTTAGGGAGAAATGGTGATGAACCTGGTAGTGAGCCATGAGGTTATAAAACATGAAGATGCAAATGTGGTGTTAGCGGAGTAACATCCACAACAACTGAGTGCAAGTGAGAGACACTACTCACACTGGACCCAGAGCTGCTATGTGTAAAAGGCTTTAGGAAGCATTATCTTGTTGCATCCATGTGTTTAGAGTGAGAGGCTGCTTCTTCATGCTGAGTTTTGGACCCCTGCAGTTTAGATCCCTGTATGTGAGGCGGTTGGCCCAGGCTGTGCCCATAGTCAGTGGAGAGAGCTAGGTGCACTGAGGACATGAGACATCTGAGCTGGTCCACACATTTCTTTGAGGAGATGAACCATGCCCTAGACCCCTTTGTGCATTGACTCACTCTCCCTGTAAAAGGGACCTACTGTGACTAACCCTGAAGTGAACCTCTAAATTCACTAGGATGAATTCTGCTCTTCAGTCACAGCACAAAAGGAATTGGGTTACATTTATTCTTCCAGTTGCACATTTCCATTCCTTTTCTCAGACAGAGGGGTGGACAGTATCCACTAAGTTGTGCCTGCAGACATTAGGATGACTCTGGGACATGCTTCATTCTCCTGAGACCCTAAAATGCAAGAGGGGCCACTATGCAATACACAGCAATACCACTGCTGAACATGTCACTGCCTAGATGCAAAAGTAGGAGATCTGTGTGGAACACTTGAAATTTATCCTAGAACAAGATATAAAACTGTCATAATATTTGTGTGTTTTTTAGTTTAAATTAAAGAGTGACTCAGCATTTTGATTTCTCAAGATACAAATCAAAAGGCATCACATATTTTCAGACAAAATGTATTCAGGCAGGGCAATTTCTGTGTGACACATACTCACTGTCAGACAGTGCAGATTTCTGCAGAGCAAACAGCAGTAAGATAACTTGGCACACTGGCTACTTTGTCTGGAGTTATTTCAAGGAAATGCAACACTAATATCAAAGTGTTTCCTCTTAAATGGCAAGTTCCTTAGATTTATGAGCTGAAAACTCGTCATGCTGAAAGGACTATGGGAGTAAGATCAGCCTGTTACTGCTGCAGAAACCTGGAGGGATCCAGGGACAAAAGGGTACAGGGAAGTGATGTGTTTTCCCACTCCCTTTTGGGGTGATGCAACATGCTGTTAATCCAGCACTACTTTTTTTCCTAGCTTCAACTCAAGGGATCAACAAACACACCTGAAGGCATGAGGGATGTGTTTAAACAAAGGAGATGTGAACAGATTCAAATCTCAGACTTAAAACCAGGCAAACCAAGAGACTGCGTGAGGCAAAAAGGAGGCAGCTGCAGTAATTGCAAGGGCAAAACTACGCAGAATAATGAATCCAGTAGTAAATTGCTGCCAGCACACACAGATTTCCGGTTAACTCTGTGTGCTGTTCCACTGCCTAATCTTGACTGTTTAGGGGGCACAATCTGGAAGATTGTTTTTCAGGTATTAAGTTCTCTTACCAGCTTGTTTTCTCTCCATATTTGGTTACATTGTGGTGAGTATCTATCTGGTCAATGGCCTGGTGAACCAAGAGGGCTTATGCGCTGTGAGTCTGCTCCACTTGCAGCAGGTCCCCTCACAGCCTACTGACTGACTTCATTACTTGTGGCTTCAAATCCAGATTCAGGATTTCCCAGGGTTTATCCAGCCATTAGAGATGAAGGTGCACTGAGATGCTTGGTGGGCTGACGTCCCTTAGGTCTGAAGCTGTTTGCTCTGTCAGTGGTAAATCACACTAATTCCACATGGGAAAAAGAAAGTCAGATGTAAACTGCAAAAGTCCTGTGTTAAGGTCAGAAAATCATACTCTGCTGGTCAAGATTGCTGAAAAAGGTAGAGAGAGGTAGAAATCCAAATGTCATCCCTGAAATTCTTTATAATGGCAAATAAAGGCAAGACATAAGTTCTTTTTTATTGCTCCTACATTAAACAGAAAAGGAAGGGCTGCGTTAGTTGCTCCCATTCAAAATATGTTGATAGAGAGCAAGGTGTACACCACTGTCTGTACTTGGGCCATTTCCCACAGTTAACCTCTGCAGATGACCCTAAACAACTGGAGTCAGGAAGCCCAATTAATATAATTCAAGAAGGGAGGATGGTCGGCACGGGTAGTTCCCTTGGTAATGGAAACCCTCAGTTCAGTGTCTCCCTCAGAGGCCATTTGCACCTGCTCCCACCACTTACAGCATCTAAGTGTACACAGGGTCAGAAGACTTTCTGAGCAGTACTTGGTTAGGGGTCAGTGAAGCTGGTTTAAAACCACTGTTGTACATCTTCTCCTCTCACTGCTTGTAATTTTATGTGATTGCCTGTTTTCTCATCTATTTTTCAACTACAATTAACATTAACTGGCTCTTCTTCACCTGTGGTACTGAAAATTATTTTTGTTGGGATCAAAAAATCCAGGAAGGTTTAATAACAGGAGGAAGGGTACAGTCTGGCCTATTAGTAAGTGCATGTAGCCCATTTATTTTAGAAAACAGTAATTAAGCATAAATAGATTAGATAACGCTAATCTTTGCTGGAAATGATAGGTTAAAACTAGAGGGCACATTGAGGGTATTAAGTATGCAGGACATCCCTAGTGTGATTGTATGCATGTGAAGTAGAAAAGGGGATTATTCAAGGGGGAAAAAAAACCAACCACAAATGTTTGTCTAAAAAGCAAATCATAAAACTGATCATTTAGGGTGTAGGAGGTTGCTCAGAGTTAGTTGGAGGGTTAATTATGCTGTATTTCTTGAGTGAGTAAGCTCCTTGACTTCTTTTCAATGTGCTGACCAGAGGACATGTGTAAGCTTCACTGTATTTATGAAATACCTTAGGGTAGACGAATTCCAAGTCACAGCCACATGGTTTAATGCAGCCAAATGGTGACTTGTCATCTTCGTCAAGTTATCATCACACAAAATGTCAGCAAATAAATGGCTATGTTACTGGCAATTGAGTGTGACACCTTAATGACACAGAGCAACATTTTGCCCTTTTTCCAAGGTATAAGCCTCAGAAGTGTGACTACTTCCTAACTTAGTTTTAAATCCCATCATGACTTTTGTCTTGATTCTCATTTTCAAAGGCATGACTCTTGCACACCCACTACAAGCAGGCAGCCCTACGAACTATATCTTCAAAAGTTAAGAAGACTTAATGCAGAAAGAGCCAGGCACCAAAGGAGCCTGAACAGGGAAAAGGTCCTGTGGGGGGACAACCCAAATTTAGGCAACCTCTGATTAGAGCCTTAACGCTACTAGATTTTCTGTGCCATGTCCAACAGTTGAATTTGAAGCTCCAAATTCATTAAGCTTTACATTTGAAGAAGGAGCTCAAAATGCCCTCAACCAACTCCATCCTGGAGCAGGGAGACAGATTTGTCCATGCAGACCAACAAAGAAAATGCCTCCCACTCAGGCAGCAAGATGACAGGGGATCCTTCAATTAATTGTCTCACTAAGAACTGCAGAAGCTGTTGGTGATGTCTCACAAATCAGGTAAGTGTTCGGTTGGGTATTTGTTATATCTAGATAAAAGGAAGTGACGTGTTGGATACAATTAGCTTAGAGAAGGATAGAAACTTTTTAACACTGCATAGGATCAGTATTTCAGGAATATGATTCTTTGAGATACATGTGCTGAATTTAATCAGTCTTCACTTATGCTCATTACATATAGATGCTGCTTCATCTTATGCACAAGACTTCAGCTTTCTCACAACTGTGTGTGATATGCTTAATAACTCAGAGCATTGACATGCTGCATCTATTGTTGTCTTTGCAGCTATCCATAGACCTGCAACTTTAAGAATACTTTTATATTTCCAAATCCTCTGCACCAAAAAAAAATAAGAGTCATCCCTCCATGGCTTATCAAAGGAGATTTGTGATATAGTGTCAACATATACCCCTCAGTATTTCTGCTAATTACCCTGATCTCACAAATTTGTACTGATGCCATGATTTAAAGTCCTACTGTACTTAATGAAGTCACACACACCAGCATGGAGAGTGAAGCCATTAGCTAGTGAGTCTTACAACTGTTCTGTAAAAGTTCTGTGAACACTACATTTTAGGAGCTAACAGAACGTCATTACAGCAGAAGATGTTACCTTTTCTGGAAAACAATTCAAACTTGCTTATTATGCACCAGGATACCTTTCTGCCTTTGAAGAGAGTGCCTCAAAAAGAAAGCACAAGGAGAACAATGAAGTGTTCACACTGAAGTTTGAGCTACCACGATGGGTTGTGCAGTGCTGCTTTTAAGCCCAGGTTAGTCTGTTCAGTGATTTACATCAATGTAACATTTGCTACATTCCCCTCTCCTCACCCCACAATTTTTACAGAGTGATAGAAAGCCAGACATAAAAACAACAGGGAATTCAGCTGATACCCTGTCTTTGAGCAAAGATCCACTTAAAAAAACTCCAAACCCTTTTGTAGGGATACTTTATTTCATCAGTCAGTGGTACCACAGCATATAACATCATTCAACAGCTAATGTTGTAAGCAGATGGGATTTTTTGCTAGTGTGAATCAGCATCATTTTCATGATGCAACTTCTTTAGCATTACAGTCCAAATCAGGAGGGTGTGCTGAAGTGACTCTCCTGGTTCCTGTGCTTTGGTTTGGCCTAAGAAAGCATGAATTGCATCAAACTTCAACCACAAATAGGCATACAATCCACAGGGTAAAAAAATCGCTGAGATGGAGATAGTGGGGATGCTCTGTAGAGCCACTCCTACTGCTCTACACTGATTGCTAACGTAGACACGGCCTCAGAGTGCTCATCTCTGCTCCTTTAGCTGTTTTGATTTTGGGTTTTTTTTTGGTGATCAAATCACATTACCTTCAAGAGAATATCTTCCATAAAAATAAAATGCTTTGGAGTGACAGAACATCTTTTTGGAAGGAAGGAAGGGGAGAATGATTGAAACAATTTAGGAATGTGGAATTGACTAGGGTGTGGAGGGAGCTTTTTCAGTTGGCTTATGTTCAATTTCTGGTGGGATTTTAGCTTTTGCTAGGAAAGAATATGAACATTCTAACATTATAAAAATGTATTACAAAGTTATTTTTCTGTTTCTGAATGACAATATTTTGCCTCCAAGTTAAAAAAAAAAAAAACCATATAAAATTTTCATCTAAATCTGTGCCAAAACTCCCACACTTCTGAAATATCAGAATTTCTTACAGGACTGAATTTCATTTTCCAGAAAACTCTCTTAAACTATTGCTGAACTGGCACCAGTATACCAGATACGGCTGAGTACATGTTTCATAACGAAGCTATTTATTCCAATTCATTTTGGTATCTGCTGCTAATTAGAAATACTTCAGTCAGTTGTGAGCTGTTATTTTCCAGGAACAGGCAGCTGAAAATTAACATCTGAATTTGTGGTACGTGCCCCAGGAGCCTCACCTTTATTCCCATTAGCTTGGTCTCCTACAAAAAAAAATTACACAGTGCTCTGCATTCACAAAGTTTTGTGCATTTTCAAAGAGTCAAAGGAAAGCATATTTCTTTTCTTTTGTCAGACTCTGCCCCTTCTATGGTAGCACGCTGCTGAGCACGCAGAAGAGCAAATATTCCTGTTCCTTCCTTGCCTGATGCCCTGCCACCACCCATAGCATTCAGGCTCCTCCAAAGGTCAAAAATGACAACTGTTTCTTTTTTCAGCTGGAAAGAGGTGGCATTAGGAACCTTGGAGAGCATGAAGCTCACCTGCTCTGCCAATGCAGTGGAAAGATTTATAGTTTCCAATGTATTTGGGTTGCAACACTTTTAATGTAGTAAATTATACATTGTTTTTGGACTCCTCATACTGCTGTTCCCGTACAGGAACTGAGTAAATGCTATAATGCATTTTTAAAGATAGTAGAATAACAGTGTAAACAATCAAGTTTGGGACTTGTGTACGTTGGACATACAACCAGCTACATTTTGTCCATTTGTGTGGGGCATCTTGGGTAGTTTTGCATTTGACTCTGGTTATGACCATCGATCTGTGGACATTTTAGTTTTATTGGGCACTGTCTTAGCTTTAATCTTATGTTTTCTACAACTTCTCCCTCTTGCCACCCCGCAGGCAGTTTAACATTTCCCATGGAGCAACACCCTCCTGTGATTTCAGCTTGGATGCTGAGGAAGAAGTGGTGAGAAGGATCCCCCCAAGTAAGCAAGAACCAGAGGGGGAAGAGATGCTCAGGATTAGGGCAGCTGAACTGTTCAGGCAAAGGCAACCCGAGAGAAACTGGAGCATGTTTTTCATCACCCTACCATAAGGGATGGCAGTTGAGGCTTGATCTGATGAACCCATGAGACTCAATGGCATGATTGGAGCTGGAGAGGGCCTGACTCAGCCTCCTGGTCAGTGGAGGTGGAAGCGCTGGGGCTGACCTGCTGTGGCTGTTTGGGTAACCCAAAGGCAACAACCTCACCTGGGTAATGCTGAGGCTTTCAAACGGTTTCCCAATCTCTGGGCAGGCACCCTGCTGTGTCAGGCTATTGAGGCGTCTTCTCCAGGAATGACCACCTTCATTTTTTCCTGGTTCAGTGTCAGCAGTAACTTTTCCTGCCTTTGCTGAGGCATAAAGAAAAAAAAAAATCTGTATAAAGTTGCTCTTTGTACTGGAAGGAAAAGAGAAGTTTGACATATTAACAACAAATTAAAGAACTTCCTGAAGGCCTTGCTAAAACATGTTTCCTGACATGGACTTCAATTACTGAATGAAGTCTCAGATTGCTTTGGAAATTTGCCTTCTCTTAACACTGGGCTTGACTAATTCTCAAAAATCAAATTGCAAATTATTAAAATAAGTTTGCCAACACTGTGGACGAAGCAAACTTAACTTTTTACTCTTACTAAAAAACAGCAAATCAAAATGCCCTGTGACTCAGTTATTTGTGAATTGCTCTAATTTTCCTGTGAAATCTATAAAGAAACCTTCAAATTGCTTGTATGCCTCAGCTCATGAACACATGATCAGTCAGTCCTTCTAATTTTTATATTTTTTGTGTTGTCTGGGTTTAGGGAAAATGTGTAATTTATAAATCAGTTGGTTACAGCCTTATGTTAAACATCATTGATATAAATTAGATTCCTTCATTATTTTAAATTGTACCCGTAACAGAGAAGTTTGTAGCTAAATACACAATTATATACTCATACTAACGTGGGTCTGGCCAAAGGCTAGTGAGGAGATGTCAGATACTGAGTGAGCCAACTGGTCAAGCAACAACAAAAGTTCTTTGTACAGCCAGTCCCTTTCCCCAGGGCTTCCTTGAAATCTCAAGAGCACTGTTTACATTAGAAAAGCTGCTTACAGAGGAAGCTCAGGCTTGGTTGTGACCACTGGCTAACCATTTGGTGGGGATTTCTCCCTCTCTCTACAACTCCAGCGATACTTGGCAGCTTTGGCTTTGCTCTGAATATTGGACTGGCCTTTAGACGCCAGGTCCTGTCCATGTTGCCCACCTATCCCTGTGTACATGAAATATATGATTGTGATAGTGCAATGACACATGGTTTTCCAGTAAAGTATTTTACTGGATCTCTGGGTCTTTGTTTTAGAGTTTATGGTGCTGTTTTTAAGGAGGTCTGGGGTGGTTCTGCTCTGGGAAACAGGAAGCTGAACACAAGGAGCCAAAAGTGCTTTGTAGCTACTAGTCGCCCTGAAGGATAGGTCCTGCTTGGAAAAATCTCATGAACTGAGAGTTAATCATTCAAAGAAAAGGGGAATGATAGCAACAAGATGTAGGTCATGCTCTGGAAGAGCAGATTAGGGATGGATCATTTGCAAATGCTATCCAGCTGGCAGCCATTCTCTCCCTCTTTGTAATAAAACACATTTAGTATTTGCTATCAGCAAAACACAGTTTAAGATTATGTATAGGGTGGACTTGCAAAGCATGGCTTTTCCAGAGGCACAGAATTTGTTAGCTTGTCTTCATTGCACATTTAGTAGTGTGATACATAGCCATCCATATATACTGCAGTGTAGGGTAGGGCAAGACATCAATCACATTTGTTAGTGAGTTAGGTAAAGAAATTCTTTATTCCAAAGCTCCATTTCACCAATGTTACGAGACATCTCTGATTTATGACAAGTCTCATATCAATACACATGCAAGTTCTTTAAATATATCTCATCAAAAAAACTGTTGATGAACTCAACTCATGAAAAACTGCAAATCTCCACACCTCTGCATGGTTAGTAGAGGAGACAGCAGAACATGAGCTCAGATTTTACTCATCCTGTGCTTAAACTACTCCTCAGTTAGAGCAATGCAAGGGAGATTAAAACAAGAGCCCAAATTGTCACAAACTCATTGCCCACTGTAAGAGGAAGAAGGGGATTGGAACCTACTCTCCCATTTCATTCCTTCCTCAGAAAACCTGACCTATGCAAGTGCTTATGCACCCCATGAAAGGATAAGATAGCCTCAAAGCACTGAACTACTTGTGAGAGATCCTGCCCTCCGGGCCTACTCCAGCCCAGGGGAAGAGCCCAGAGCAAAGGGTGTCAGGGTGTGCTTAATTTGCAAGACCTACTACTTTGCAACTAGAAAAACAGGCCAAAAATAATTTCCTCAGGGTCTTTCCATTGATTCTTACTTGAAGGTACTATAAAAATATAATACAAGAAATAGAATCAAGCACCACTCACAAATCCACTTCCAAATAGTGTGAAGGAGGGTGGAAATAAAGGTGCCTGAAAAACTAAGGCACAGATGCTTACACATGTATCCAAAGCACCACTATTACAAAACAATGAAAGGAGAGCCTAAGCTTGAGTAATGCTTGGCCTCAACACACAGCAACCACAGCATAATTCACACACGACTCTGAGGAAATACATCCTCCTCTCAAATCCCCTAGCTGGCATATCGTCCGAGGTCACCGCTTCCTTCGCTGTTTATTCGGCAGAGTCAGTAACATCATTTTTCTCAGCACCTACATGCACATATTTTCAAAAGATTTTCCAGGTTTATCTGGATGCCTTGGGACTCTTTGACCTTGAAAGAGAAGGTCTATGTGAACCTAGCTATTGGTCAGGGGTGTCTCTTAACTAGGGTGAGAGAAACACGTGCTGTGTGGAAACAGGCTGTTCAGATATTGGTTATTCTTCTCTGCCATGAGACACCTGCCAAGGCCATCTTATATAAGGGCGTATCACAGGGACCTGTGGAACATTCAGTCCCATACATCATCTCCATCCAACGCCTGAGGGAAGGGCTGAGCATGTCGTTTGTCAGTCATGCTGAGGAGCTGAGAGTAGAGGACAAGGATTCCCACCACCCTGTGTCAATTTAAAGGGATATGGTAAATATATGCAAACAATGTGAAATGGGATGCAATAGGGAAAGGGAAGACTCATTGTCTATGGACCTTCCAGAAGGCTGTGCTGTGCTATTGCCTCAGGGAGGGATGTGAGGGCTCCTTGGAACACCAAGTGCTCTGGGTCATGCTTGTTGTGTACTTGCTTGTAAGTAGAGCCAGTTAGCAATTTTTTTTTTCTCCTTCAGCAGTAAGTAAACTGGGGGAGAGGGGAGGGCAGGGTGAGGAAAGACCAAGAGAAAAGGCGGCCTGTTGGCTCAGATCAAGCCAGATTAAGTTATTTCAGCTTTCTTGTTAAAGTAGGGGAAAAAAAAATCATTCCGGGCAATGCAAGAATTCATTCATGCTTATAGATAGTGATGTCTATAATTATATTGTTGTGTATATTATGTATTGGCTTGTAAGGCCACAGCACATTCTCCTGTTCATTACCAGTTGACTCTGATTCAGTAAAAGCAAAAGGAATTAGATTAATATGCTTCCTCTGCTATTTTGGGGGACAGTTGATGTCTGATCATAAGGTGCTCAGAGGTACATGATGAGTCTAACCAGAGGAAATAAAGAAAAGAGGTCACTTGGTGCCCTGACTGGAATGGTTACGCAAGAATCAGGCACAAACCACTTCATTATCTAGGGCAGTCATCAGGGAAGTGAAAGGTGGGGAGCTCAAGGCAAGAATGGGGCGCTGTCAGGGACATGAGTGTGTGATACAACATGGCAGCAGAAGGAAGCTGACTGAAGAGTCATCTCATCAGATATGTGAGACGAGAAACTCTCTCTTGAGGTGATTTGGCTGAGGTGTGACCAGGAACATCACATAGGTCCAGGCATTCCTCTGCTAGAAAGCAAATTCTGTGTCAGGGGGAGGTCAAGTGGTACCAGCAATGATCTCCAGGCTGGGAAAACTGATTTAAGGAAAATTAATGAAGCTTGGGTAAGCTATAGGCAGTTTCTGGGACAAGGCTATCTGAAGGGTAGATAGGCAAAAAAGGAAAACAAATCAAACAAAGCAGTATGGCTTAGATTCTTATGTATTTGCACAGCACTTAAGGGTTGTACAGAAATTTTATAGAACAAAGTCCATAGTTTGAGATCCTTACAGTCTAGTCAGAGGCATGACAGGGTGCGTGACTTAAAGACTGGAAGGAAAGAAAATGGAGATTGATGGATATAATAATAAATAATATGCTGAAACTAGGAGGGGGCAAACTTAAACTGAACATTAATATTCAAATGGATCATTAAGGCTATATCAAAATCTCCCAAATAAATTGATTAAATGTTCCATTTGTCACACCTGACCAAAATGCCATATATGATATCACCTGTGAAATGAGTGATCTCTTCCTGGGGGAGTTCACAAACTGTTCCATGCAGGTGAAGGAGCACAGTTGGGCTCTCAGCAAGGAGCACACAGAAACAACGCAGAGAGCAGAGCACTGGACACAGGCATCAGCCTCTGCAGGCATCGTTTCCTCTGATCACAGAAAATGCAGAGTAACAACTACTGTCATGTAAAGCCTGATTACACCAGTGATACATCACTATAATGGGGTTTTCATAAATACCAGGAGTGCTTTCGGAAGCTCCATTTGTGTTTTATAGAGCGTAAGGGCTGGGAGTGTTTTCTGATTTCCAGAGAGAGATGGGCTGGATTCTTTGCCATCCTGCTTCCCAGTAAATCATTTAATACCATGAAGAAACCTGTAATACAATTCCGTGTCACAACGCTACTATCATGACTCATTTACAGCTGTTCAAAAGACAATCTAGGATGCAAAAATAACTGATCTTTATTATCCTTTTTCACTAAGACTTAAGTCTCAAATATTGGATGCATGCAAGACCAGACATCTTTTATGGCAATTTTATGTCAGGAAGTCCACTGGAGTCATTACTAATTACACAGGAGTTAGATCAGGATCAGCTCTCAGGGCAATTTTATTGATTTCCTCACTCTGTTTCAAATTTCTTACACTCGTCCCTCACTGGCTTAGCAACAGTGAAAGTAATGATCAGTGTTAATGCCTAGAAAAGTTGGGGCAGAGAGAGAGAGATTTCCTTTAATTTCAGCCAAGCAAAATGTCTCTGGGAGTGGACACCTTCATTACTAAGTGCAGTAAGGAGGCTTGCAAAATATGTCATCTTTCAAAAAAATTTCATTATTGTACTTACCAAATCATATTCTTCCAGGAAACACATTTCTCAAAGACTTGATGCATCATCCACAATTTTGTTTCCCTAAAGCCACTTGCCTATGACTCCAGGAACTGGTATTCCAGAACTGACTGAATGATCCCAGTAGTATAGGATGCTTTTTCCACTGTGGCTGAGCCTAAACATCCTTGCTTTTGAATAGATAAGATAAATAGAACAGATAAAGTTTGCCATCTAGAGGAACTGTACAGAAATCAGCTTTTCTTTCTACTGAATCTGTTCTTGCAGTTACTCATGTGAGCATGAGCAGGCCAACAACAGCAAACGACACATTTTGGCACTGATCGAATTTACTCTTTTTGCCATTGAACTTTTTAGCATCCAGTAGAAGGCTCCCTGCTCCATATTGCCCCACAGATACTCAGTGGTCATGTCCCTTTCCTACTCCTTTCTATGCCATAATGAGGAAGGACATCAGAGAGACGAATGTCTGCCTTGACATTTTGATGAGGTGAAGTCTGGAGAATGCACAAGATACCCCCTCTGAAATCTTGACAAGCCCAAATTATCCCATGGTGTTACAGAGCCCCGTGGATGTTTCCTCGACAAAAGCAGCTCCTCTTTTGCAGAGCTTGCCTTTCCCAGTACTGACACACAATATGAAAGCTCGGGGCTCAATTACATCATCTGTTTCAAGGAACTGAAATATCACCCTCTTCCTATCCAGGACGTGATTCTCTGCTCTCCACAGAAAGACAGTCTTTAGACCATGCAGAAGGTCAAAGGACAAGGACACCCTGGCTTGTTCACCTGTGGATAAATGGAAATAATTAAGTCCCATCACCTGTGTGTATTTGTCTCAAACAGCAAAGGGAAAAAACACATAGGCAGCCCTCAGAGCCAGACCTGTAACAGGATGTTAGACCACAGGGAGTTTATAGATCATAACCAAGATCTTTAACTACTAAGACCTCAGCTCCAAGTAACTTGCCTTCTGAAACAGGTTACCTGGTGGTGAATAGGGCTGTGAAGTGCCCTACTGCAGAGCCCATCACACTCCCATCGGGGCTCGCTGCTGTCTCTAGCAGCCCTAGTATCCTACTCGCCTCCAAAAGGAGCTGCAAACTGACTGAGCTGCAGGTGTCAGCCCTGGAGACTCTGACAGGACTACATACCTGAGTAGAAAGGGCAGAGGCTAGCAAACAAGCTAGCCACAGACGGAACAGCAGGTTATAGGGCAATTGGTGCAACAGGGGCATAGGAACAGAAATGGATCCAGGCCACAGGGTCCTGGAGCTACCTCAAAACCACATCTGATAAAGCAAATGTAAGGTGATAGAGCTGTGGTCTGGCGAAACCTCACAGGCACATGGCAGTCCCTCGGGAGGACATGCCTCTGTGGTGGGACTTGTAGAGCAGCTGCACGTGGCTCACTTGCTTGGTAAAGCCAGTGGAATTTCTCACCCTGCAGCGATGCGTGTGGGACCGAGTGGAAGGAAGATGAATGACTGTGGTGGGCAGGCACGATGGTGTCCAGGCAGCAAAGCCAAGAAAAGCCAGGTCTCCTGCTCTTCAGGTGAAAGCAAGCTGTCCTGGCTGTGTGCAATCAAGTGGAAGCTGCTGTGCCACTCACCCTGGTCAAACATGTAAGGTGTCTCCCAGCTACTTTCTCTTGCATAAGAGGGTGTGGGGTAAGCACCAGCGTACAGCACGGTGGTGAAATTGTTTGGTTAGGTGCAGTGCTAGGCACAAGGTCATTGCCACTGTTTGTTCAAATGCCTCAATTTCAACTCTTAGCTTCTGCTTTCAGAGCAGATGCTTCAAAGAGATTACAAGAAGAGTGAGCATCACTCTCATTCTACAGGATGGAATGTAATATCTCCTTCCAGCTTCAGGCACAGCAGGGTAAAACAGTGAACAGAGATTCACATTAGTTTCTATTACATTTGGTAGAGAGGACTTAGTATAATTAAGCAAATAGCTCTGTCCTGATTCTTTTGAAATCAAAAGGAGTTTTGCCATTTATAGAAAATAAAAACAGAAAAATGTTTGCTCTGCTTCTGCCGTTTCACAGGCACACTGGTATCAGAAGAATCAAATCTTGGTGGAAGTCAGTGAGATGCTGCTGGTTTACACCAGGGGCAAATGCTACTACTGATCTGAGCTGTTATCCCCCAGGCTGATTATGAGCTCACCAGTTCAGGGATTTTTCTCAGTTCACTTTTAGGAACGAGTGTGGTTCACCCTCTGAACCGTAATTTCTAGCACTGCGATGGCATACTTCAGGACCTGTTTAATTTCGGGATTACCACTCCTTTGGGCTGAGAAGCTGGTGACAATTATATGAGTTGTCCCCAGTTAAGCACTGGTCTGATACGTTAGCCTCCCTGCTGTACCCTAATCACTCCTCTTAATGAGTGATTTTTCTCATTTATCTTTCTTTCAAATTTCATACTATTTCCTGCTTTACTGTGATTTATGATGAAAGAGCAATGTTGCTAATTGATCCCCTTCAGGTGACATTATCTCTTGCAAGAGCATCAATCAGTGGTGGTAAACATCTGTTTGACAAGAGTTTTCCTTTCTATATTCCACTTTGGAAATTTCAGGAACAGCTAAAGCTCTGCTGATAAAGGGTGAGCAATACACAGCCTTCATCTGAGAAATTACAGGTACAGGGAACGCAGTAATAGAAATCTCTCAGAGTTCTGGTGGCTTGCTGGTGATTACAAGATCTAGTTGACCAGACTGACAAAACCTTTTCATCAAGAGGTTCCCTTTGCACGTTAGGCTACACGTGTAAAAGCTTCTGATGACAGCGTCCACAGTAGCCTGTGTGCATGCCGCCTGTGGCAGCCCATGATGGCAGAAGTTTCCACCTTCAGCCATTTATTGAAAGAGCAAGAAAGGAGCATCCACCTTTGTCCTTGGCCCACATCAGTTATTTGGCAGACAGGAAAACACAGGGAGAAAAGCAGTGGAATGGACTGACTGAGGCATCCATGCCTGTTCAAAAGCAGACTGACCACTTGGATCCTCAGTCAGTGTAGCTATCGCTGCCTTCTGACCTCGATGGAAAATGATCCTGTCACACAGAGAGCGTTGCGACCTTTAAAGAACAGTTGTCCCTAGGTTCAGGCCCTGAGGTCACTGATAACACCTCAACTGCCTGGAGCAGCTTCCCAAGGACACCCATTATCCCTTCCTGGCCCCAGGGATCTGGTTCAGATCTGTCTGGGTATCCCATCCAGCCCTTCCATGCCCTGCAAGGTGCTGGGACTGAATAATGCTAGAATTAGAGACCCTCTTCAATGTCTCCATCACCTGTCAGAAGATGTGCAGCTACATTTAGTACTGGCCTACAGCTGAGGGACTGATTTGGTAACGTCTCAAGGGTTCTTCCCTCTTCATTTTGCTATCCTTCCTTAATATATTTGGCTCACAATTCATCCTTGATCTCACAATGGCATGTCACTGCAAATATTGAATTCCAAGTCATCTGCTGGAAGAACCCAGCTTTGTGTGGCTCCTCTGTACTTCAGCTAAATAGTGTACCTATGAGGATATCGTATCTAAGGGAAGAAGAGCCCCTAGAAGCAAGAAATGCAGACTGACTTACTCATAACCTCTGTCTGGTTACAAAAGACATGGCTGCAAGGATACCCTACCATATTTTTAAGTTCACGAACTTCAGCTGCTATGCTAGCAACATTAGCCTATGCCTTGTAATACTTCACAACAGAAAAAGAAGAAAAAAAAGTTGGGAAATATTTTGTGCTTTGCAGTTTCAGCAGATAAAAATTTTTTGCTTTACAACTTCTTCCCAGTAAAACCATCCTACTGATTCTGGTCCTTCATCACCTTGGAATTCTCATCGGTTATTCATCACCTAAGTGAGGGGATTTCAGAACGATACTGAGGGAGGATTCTCTGCTCCCATGTGATTATGGTTTTTACACATGGGCTGCACTGAGACAAATAAGCAGGTGCCAGGGAGAGAAAAATGAGACTGCTCAAAGGTTCAGCTCTTTGTCCCCATGATTGCCTCAAAATCTCATTGACCTGTTGATCCCAGTTCACACTTTTTGCATTGTATTTTCTAAAGAAAGAAACACAACACCACAGTTAACAGCTGTAATGCCTTTTGCCTGCTGGCACTGAAAAAATCTGATTAATTACTCTTGGATGCAGTTAACTTAGTAAATTAGGAAGTGGTGCATATTTGTCTAATCTTTCAAAAATACTTGGGCTGCTCTTCTGCTGACCATTTGCCTGATATAGAATGATATTATCATTAACAGGCAGACCAGCAGCCGAACTCCTCCCTCTGCTACCACATCACCGACCAGAGATCCAAAGTGCCAGACAGCCAGAGAGAGGAACAAGTCAATGCACTCACCCACCACGGAGGACACGAAGAAGGGAGCGAGCCAGGCAAGGAGCCAAGCCATGGGCAATGATAGCAGCCACACCATTATGCAGTAGGGACTCAGAAACAGCTTCATGTTGTGGTCCTGTCATCCTGGGAACTCCACTTGCCATGAAGAGTCAGGGAGCACTTCTGATAGTCAAAATCCTCACACAGCACATGCACTGTGTACATAAACTACCAAAGCCCCCTGCAGGCAGCCAGCTCCTATAGAGGTGGCTTCTTGCACCACCTCCAACTTAATGTGGAAGGCACCTGGTGGTGATCTCCTAATTAGTTCCCACCCAAGGCTGACCAGACCCTGGGTGAAAAGAAATCAGGAGGGTCTTTCTTGCCTGGTTGTGGACATCATCCATATGCCAACTGTCATTCAGGTCTGGGCGTTTAAACCCCAGCACTTCAGCTGCATGGATACTTGTTTGTTGGAGTGCTCAATCAACCCAATTTTTAAAGTGTTCAGTTCATACTTCTATAAAATCAAATTTATTAAGTATCCAAAACTGGGTATACAGAAATGAAAATGCTTCAGTCACACAGCAGCTTTCTGAATACCAGAAAGATCCATTTAGACCATACTGAGGGAAGTAAATGTGATCACCTCTAATCTTCTAGAGGAGATAGGAGTTTACCCAGCAGATAGAAGGCTAATTCTGCTGCTGTCTTCACTGGGACCAAGACTGACCACATTCCAGCTTTGCAAAGAAAGTATTAAACATGTCCCTCATGACCCAAAGTAGGAAAACAAACTTTTCCTTGATTGAGTCAAAAAGGGAATCAGCCAGTAAAACAATGGAACTAAACTTATACCCTGAACTCAGTGCAAGTTTTCATTTAAAACTAAACTCAGAGCCACTCTTTGAGGAGCAAAAGTGGATGTATCACAGCCAAGTCTGTAAACTGATGGATCCAGTTTTATAATAATACAACATTTTGACCCAGCTTGCCAGAGAAATGGTACCTGTATGAACCGCTGGACCCTTACTTACCACAACTGCAGATGGAGAATGTTGTTCAACCCTGTTGCTCAGGGGACAATTTGGTGGGTTCTCTGGTTTAGATTTTCCAACATTTGGCAAAGGATATTTGAAGTCACTTACACTTCTCATTTGAGGAGAAGGTTTGAGGACTGTAGCACATGACCTTCATAAGTCCACTCAAACATAGTTTCCCTAACACTGTCAAATCAATAACCAAGAAGCCCACCAGAAATGAACGTTAACAGCAATGAAAACAAAATTTTGCGTTAATTGAATTAATGAAAAACCCACTGTATTAATTCTTTTTAACCTTATTAAGTTGATATTGCATCACAACATACTGGTTGGCTGAATAACTGAGGAAACAAATAATTTATAAGGAAAAAAGAATCACAGTGAACTCCACATCAGTGTAGTCTGATGACATTGCAGTTCATGTAGCTTTATTTTTAGATAGAAATGAGAAATAACTGAAAGTTTGAGCAGAGAGCTCACTTTTAAGGCACCATTTTCTAATTCCCCAAGTCCATTCATGAATTTGTAGCCATATTTTCAGCTGGATTCCTGAGTTTATGGTGATGCTACCCTAAGGGCATCAGGGAGTCACGGTCTCTTGGTCTCTTGTTCTACTGACAGCCTCTTAAGAGGTTTCATCTCTTCTGCCATTCATGCTCACACATCCTCTTTCTGACAGCTGCAGCTATTACTTCCACAGAAAATCCAGGTTAAGAAAGGCTGAGTGTATATCAAAATAATGCCAGCATGAAGAGGTCAAAACCTCTAAACTGTGTTTCTAAACCAGTACGTCTTGCTACAGCTGGAAAGCTTTTCAGCTTTTCATTGCAAGATTAAAGTCAGAAGTTTCCTCTTTCTGAGAAAAAAAAATGTGTTGCTTCACACGGCCTTCCCGTCCAGGTTCTTCCATATCTGCATCCAGATACGATTTTATGGTCCATGATTTTCAGGTCTACTTTGTTGTGTAGTTTGATTAGTAGCTTCATCATCATGTCCATATTCACCATGAGTTTCTTTTTCAAGAATAAGCCACCAAGAGCATGATTTCAGTGCCTTCTCTCCAGGATGCAGCAGTTAGTGGGCTGCAATAACAGGAACTGGTAGGGTGAACTATGGTATGGAGCTTCACAAACCTAGATATTGCTTTTATTTATATTAATGCATTCTAAAAGGCTTAGATAATTGTATTTAGTTTTATTATTCACTTTTATTTTTGTTCTCATATTATTTCTGAACTGAATTATGAGGTTTTTTTTTTAACCTATAAAGAACACTGTACACAGTAAAGTATCCTGTTATTTAACTGAAAAAAAAAGAAATCCATTTTTTCTCTGTCTTCTGGCACTTGCTATCTGATACCTTTTTGCCTCTCAGTCTCTGCCTGTTCCTTGTGGCACAGAGCTTATCACCAGTGACTTCAGAATAATAACACCACATACTTAAGAAACTTTCCTGATCTGGGCAGTTTCTGAGAGATTTATGTGCATAAGTTAAGGGAATTGTCTTGCAGCAAGTATTCCTCTCCACACATAATGTGATACCTGACTGCATGCCTCCTCTCTAGCTGCTGAATCACTCTGGATTTTCTTCTCTTTGACAAATGTCACACCCATTTCTCCAAATGACCGACCACATAATATCACTATGCTAACTCACAGCCTTTCAACTCAGAAAGCTGTGTCTTATTTAGGCTTTTCAAAGCTAAATTCCTCTTACAAAATGGAAATTATAATTTGAAAAAAATATTTGCCCATCAGTATTTTGGGGCTGATTGAAGAAATTAGAAGAAACGTAATGGGGTAGAATGATCCTCCTAATCCCAATGTTCTTACTTGAAGTCGAATGTTTATCTAAAAGAAGTGCAGATAAACATGCTAATTGCAGTACCTGACAATCTTATTTAAATTGTATATAGCTTCTTAAATACATGGTTTCTGGCTTGTATTGTTTTTACACTTAGAAAAAAGGTATGGTAGGAATCCACTTGCATTGTTTGTGCGAACCTCTGATACAAACAGCTCTCAATCTTGCTTGACTCATTTAACCAATTGTTTCAGTTTACCTGTTCAATGAAATGTCACAATCTCTCTTCCTCAACATATTCTTCACTTTGCACATAAATATCTCTAAATTACCATGCTGTGCCAGCAGGAAACCATGTGAGATTGAATGGACACCAAATTAATACCATGACAACAGAAAATAGCACGAGAACTCAGCAAATTACTTCCCTGAGATAAAACCTTGTACAACTAGTTAGCAAAAAATCTTCCAAGCAACTCTCGTGCTAGCAAAGCAAGCTTTGGATAGTGAGTCAAACAGAGAAATCTTACATTCTTGTTCCTTAAAACAGAATAAAGACAAACATTTTACATAAGACAAATTTGATTTTATTCAGTATTGAAGGGTTTGCTGGAAGAACCTTTTTGAATATTAAAGTACATACAAAGGCTCTGAGGATATCCTCTGTTGCTCTGAGGATAAGCAACAGTCCAAAGCATTAGGCTAAACTACTGAATTTGCAAATATCTAATACATGACTCACTGGGAATTACATCCATGAACAATGGATACTGCAGAGGTTCTTCTCCATTTGTAGAAGTGAATAGATGGGTTCAACACTGCAGGGTCTGCTGTAGTCTTCTGGTTTTGTTTTGCTTTGGGAAATAATAACTCACAAACTTTTCAACAGCTTTATCTGATTCATCCATTACAAGGACCAGAAAACAACAGACTTGACATTAGGTCACAGATGGCTTTACACAGCCTCACAGAAAACACAGCCTTTTCAGAGACCAAAAGCTGATTTCACTTCTGGACTGAAGAACCATATCTGTGTTAATAATCCTGGATGGAGTACTTTAATCCAGAGGAGACACCTCTGAAATACAGCAAAAAGTATGAGATGGGCTCAGGGATGGAATATACTGTTTATCTAGGAGGAGCTGATGTTGACACACAGATTTGCCATGTGTTGACAAGTTTTGGTTGCAAGTCTTCAATAGATCAGCTCACAGAAGAAACTGGTTTAACACAGAAATACACTTAATTATGTAATTTCAAATGTGCTATGAAACTTTTGTACCAAGTCCAACTCCATGATTTCTCAGATTTCATCTTGCCTGGTTGGTCCCTCAGCAATTTTCAGTGGCAAATGCTACAACATGCATTTTTTTTTGTTTGTTCCCTTTCCCCATCCTGCTTTTGCCATGGTCCATTCCGCAACAGCCCAATTCTTGACTATCACCCTTCTAAGATGACTTCACAGCACCATCAGAAAAATTACTGACTTGTTCTGTGACACACATTTCTGGGATTATTACATGGAGGTTTCTGACGTACCTCTGCACATGGAAGCGATGCTCAAAGATGCCTCAAGTCAAACATCTAACATCTCACTAACATCTCTCCCTGCCTGCAGTTCTAAGTGAGCCACTTTGCTCCTCCTTATACAGGACACCTGCCTATTTTCTTTTCCACTGGAGGGGATCCACAACTTCCATCACACTGAGTGAGCCTCAAAATAAACTGGTTGACATGAAAGGGAGGGAAGAGAGGCCTCTTAAATGGCACCTTGCTTAAGAGGTACCTCTCTGTTGATGACTTACTCTGAGTTCTCTGAATCCAATTTATAAGCCTAAGCACACCTATGTCCTTTCTTTCTTGAATAAATAGCACACTGGGTGGTGAAAACAGAGTACTACTTTCTTCTAAACTTTAGCTGAAGGAGATGCCACTTTTCTTTCCCTCCCTCATTTTTTTCCTTTTTGCTCTGGCCTTGCAGCTGGTGCATCTAGCAAGAGGTCAGAAATATGAGTTCATTTCTATTTCTGCTTTTGAGGATTCAAACTTGTGTTTCTCCTAATGGTCTATTCCAAAACGTTCTTGGGGCATTTTCCTCTATGCTTGCTGAAGTTCCACCTTCTACTCACACTCTGGTGGCCAGAGGAAGGAGAGAAGCCTCTCCAGCCCACTGACTGACATGCGCAGTGGAGAGGAGCACTCTGCCTTCTCCTCCCTTCTCCGGGGGCTGTGTCTGTGTTTTGCCCAGGTCGCTGCCTCCTGACAGCTGTGTAATCAGAGAGCCAGGGACATACCTACATCTTTCAGCGCCACAGGCGTGACCTGCCTGGGGGGTTACACAGACATGCTTTTCCCCTCCCGCCCTCCACGAGTCCCAAAGAGCATTAATGAGCAGCTTGGAGTCCCGTGCAGATCCCGCTTCACTGTGCCGTGTCCCCCTCTCTCTGCCCCAGTGAATCCCAGCTCATGTCCATGCAAACCTCATGAGAGGGGAGGGACAAGCCTTCCCGGGGACTCCCGCACACGCCCGGCCCCGTTCAGTGCCCAGGCTCGCCTACTGACTGAGGAGTTAGGCAGTGGAGAAAGAAGCTGTTGGATTCCTCCAGGCAAAGAGAAGGAAATGAGCCCACTCTTCTCCAACACCCTCAGTCAGAGCTCCAACTTTTAGATAACAGAGATGGCTCCAACATATTTTAAAGGAAACTGGTGATTACTAGTGCATTTTGCACAGGGCCTGAGCTGAGTGTCCAGCTGAATGGTGTGCTGACTAGACAGACAGAGGCTGTCAGTGCAGTAGGTGGAGGAACATCTCACTTGTGAATTCCAGCAATAATGAGACATCCCTTCAGTCCTGAACCACATACTTGCCCCATGAGCCTAGCAATGTCTCCAAGAAGAATTTAGCATCTCATGAGCTCAAAGGTCAAGAATGCAATCACGACCAGTAGACGTGTCAAGCACAATATATATTTTATTGGTTTAATTTCCAAGAAAGTTAAAAATGAAATTGAAGAAGAAACGCATAGCATAATCTCTAAAATTTACAGACAACATTCACGTACTTTATGGAGTCCTTCCAATTGATTTGTATATAATTTTTGACAGAAGGATGACCCAAAATTTTTGCCATATTTTGAAGTATGCCATTGAAAGTATATAAATCATAAACTGTATCTGAAATATCTTAGTCATATCAGAGAACACAGTGTTCAGAGGCTTCTCCTAAAAATGCTGATTTCTCTTCCGTGATTTCTGTCTCCTGCCTATTAGAGCTTGTAATAATCACCATTTTTGCCTTGAGATTTGAGAAGGAGTTAAGTCCCACAGAAAGTGGAATGCGTCTAAATAGTTAATTGTAAAGAAATAAGGACTTCTTTTTTCAAATATGTAGAGGATGTGCAGAAAACTGGAAATACAGTACTAAGTAAATTTCTTGTCTGTATAAAGTAAACATAAACTTTCAATTAGTCCAAAGATTTAATTTTGCAGCAATTGGGAGGATATAGATCAAAAAGCCTGAATTTATATTAAATGATATCTTTTCTATATACTCTGAAGAATGAGAAGTCACCCCTTATAGAGCATATAATCTTTCTATGTAATATATACAGTTTTTCAAAGTGTTTATGTCCTTTTCATTCTTGCAGTACCTGGCTTTACATTATGCTAAGTTTCTTCTTTCTTTGATTTTTTTTTTCACATTATGGGAGGGATATTCTTTCTACAAACTTAAATCACATGTCTTCTGAAAGTGACTCTTCCTATTGCACATTTTCCACAAAGTATTGGCACTGAAAATAATTTGTCTTCATTGATGGGAAGACATATCAATACTGGCGGGAACACTCCACTTACTAGAAAGGAAATATTATCCTTTGTTGAGATGAAAGAGTCCTTATGTCTCTTCCATCAATCTGAAGCGATGTGACATTTCCTATCACTGTAGCACAAGGATGTTCCTTCTGGGAAATGAATGGAATATACTAATGTGTATGTTCATACATCAGACAAAATCTTTTTTTTCCCCCTGTAAAATGACAAAATTATTCTTGATCTAATATTCCTAAGCCACAGCAGAAAGAAAGTGTAATTGCCTGTAAATAATAGGTCAAAATGACGAAGCATGACATTTTTAAAGTTCAAATCCTCTCATCCTTAGTTATCATACATTGCATTAAGGCTATTCACAAACAGTATTTGTCAAGCCACTGTGTGCCAAAGTGACTTATTTTGTAGTAAATCAAATAACAAGTGAAACAGAGCTTGCTGAGGTTTGCTTTCAATTTCCTTTTCTAACTTCTGTGCCATTTTAAACAAATGACATATTGGTGAGGTGAAGAGGACAAAGCAAAGCACAAGAGATCACCTGAAGGTCAGCATACAGCAGGTCTCTTCATATTAAATTTGCCAGAGCTGCACTGGCTCTCTATCCAAGAAAACAATGTTCTGCATAACAGAAAGGCCCAGAGTGAAACAGTTAAGAGATTCAGATACCAGAAAACTGCTTTTCAAAGTTCCAAAAGCTTGCTCATTACAACACCAGATAATTGACTATTAGACAGATAAAACCCCTGCTTTTCAAAGCAGACATGAAGGAGCAGTGCTTGGGCTCTGAAGTGGAAGGTACAACTCTCAAAACTGATCCTCAGTTTACATACAAATGAAACACTCTCTCCATGTATTTTATGGCAGGTTGTGAGAAACAGATAATGTCTCTTCTTATTTCCATTACAAAGCTCTGCTGGGAGACTCATAAGAGTCTCTTCCAGCTGAATTGAGTAAAACCAGTTCTTCAAAAGAACAGAAGGAAAAAAAAAAAAGAGAGAAACTAAAAAGGCCATCTCTGAATTCTGCTTCACCCACTGGGCAATGAGCTTTCCCTTTCCTATTGTACACTGTTCTGGGGTAGTTGCTCCCTGTGTGGAATGCATGCCTCTTTGACCAATTCTTCCACAAAGTTGCCTGCTCCCCTCCAGGAGCAGACTTCCTCCAGGAATCTGTCCTCCAGGGACAGACTCAAACAACTCAAGGATTGTTTCAGCCAGAAGCACTTTCACACAGTTTGAGCCAAAATTACTCCGAGGAAGACCTAAATCATTCTAGATGAGAGGTATGATGTTGCTTTTAAGAGGGTCAAAATTTCACTTCCCATATGGCAATAGAGTAGCAAATCTAGGAGAATTCCCTCTTCCAGAAGGATTTCATGGAAGCATGAAATCACCCTGTGGTTTGATGTTCGCATCATAAAACACCTAGCCTCAGTGTCTTTGGTCTTGCATTACATTGACTTTCTATATGCCCTTTGCTGTGTGGTTTGCCTTTTTTTTATTTTTAATTTTCACAGTAACTGATATTTCAGATGAAGTCCTAGATTTCAGACATTTGCTCTCAGAAATCAGAAAGCATAAGTCATATTTAGGAGAATAAAGAATCCATAAGCCTTCCAAGAAGGACATTATCAAATGCACAAAGAGTAAGAAAAAAAAATATTTTGACCTGTTCAGGTTGGAGAAGCATCCAAACTTCCAAGAGTTCCCTTTTTGACACCTTGCCATTAGATACCACTGAGGATGAACAGAGTTTGTATAGAAAATGTGACTGCATTAGCTGAAAAGTCTCTAATTAGAAAAAATGTGTCCACATCCACAAATATGTAAGGAAACAAGTGTGTGGGAAGGCATCACAAAAAATAAAACAGATGGAAAAGCAGCAAATGAAAATGAAGGAAGCTGAGAACAAATGGATGAAATTACTTCACAGGGAATATGCTTTGCAAACACCATGCTGAATCTTCATTGATCTTTGTACCTTTTTGGCGTCCTCACGCACTTCTGTAGAGGGGGAGACAGATTTCCCAGTAACTTGCCTCTTCTGCAGTGCTTTCAGACTGTCTACACATCACATTCAGTCTCATTTTTGAAAAGCTTGAACGGACTGCTGCTCTCATGCTGCTCTCCCACTGCTCCCTTCCCACCCACAGTGTTACTAAAATATGTTCTTCATCCTCTCTCCCAGCTGTGGTTTAAAGAAAGCAACATAAGGAAGTGGCGTATTGTTGTGCTTACTTTCCTTCATTGAGATGTGGGTTTCTGACAAGGATGTTTGCCTTGTTTTGGGAGTTATCCGCCAGTAAAACTTGATCAAACCTGCTGCATCCTGAAGCAATTGAGCAAAACAGAGTTATGGCTTCTGCCCTAATCACAAGCAAAAACACGTAGGTGAGCTGTAATTATCAAGGGTTCTGCCATCTGATAACATTTACAGCAAATAGAAAATGAAGACATAAACCACAGGCAAATAAGTGGAAGCTTTTTTTCTTTCTTTTTGAATAACTGACTTTTCCCTGCAGTTGCATAGGAATCTTGTCTCCACCAGAGAATCTACCCTGAACATTTTTCCTCACTGGATGTTGGGGGCTGAATTTCTGTATTCTCCTTCAGCACTGGAAGTACTTGAGAGCCGACTGATAAAATACCTGGCAAGGATGAGCACAAGGGCTGGTTCATCAGGTATATGCCAAAGTTAGTCTGAAAAAAGCAAAATATTTATTGAGACACAAATCATGTTAAAGTAATCAGATCTATAGAGGATCTCACAACCCAGATATGTTTAGAAAAACAATGCTGCTTTAAGAGTAAGGAGGTATGTACTACCTCCTTGTAATTAAGAACATTTAAAACTAATTAACTATAATAGACTAGTAAACAAAAAATAACTCCATGCTATTCAAGAAGAATACCTTAAGGAAGTGGATGAATAACATAGTATTTCATCATGAGTTCCATAGTATCATAGATGTAATTTACACTCCCTTACAGTCTTGTCATTTAGTGATTGTTCTGGCTTCTTGACAAATATTGCTAATGCATTATCACAGAGAAAGGCTAGGCAGCACGAGAATGCATGTATGTTTGAACAGTGAGGAAAAGCATTGCACCTTCTACCATGAATTATTCACTTTGGTAACAGAACTTCGTCTAGCCTTTGTGGATTTCCCTTCATTTATTTTTATGAATATTTTAGAGAATTTTTTTTTTTTAATTAGGATTACCACCTGTCTGTTATTACCTGTGAAGCCATCTGACAAAAATATTAGAAATACTTAGGTATGTGTCCTTGTGATACAGAAAAATAAAGAGGAACAGAATAACCACTTCACCCACTGACCATACAACCCTTGGAGGCACTGGAAAACTGAGAGTGTCTGCACTCTCATGTATGGTCTTGATTTTAAGCATGCTGAGCATTACAGTTGTAGCCGGGGACAGTGGAGTGTGATCTGGACATGTCACAGTAAGACAATGGTGTGTTTTTGTTGTTTTGTTTTCCAGCAGTGGAGAATCTAGAAATATGCAAGAAACAGTCTTGAAATCTCATAATAATATTTTCCAAATGATTAGAGAATAATTAATTAAAGAAATATGTAAAGCAAGAAATAAAGGAATGCTGAAGACCATGCTGAATGGATAATTGATTTGTAGACTTGAGAATGTCTTTCTCCTCAAACTGAGGACCTTGGAAAACCAATACTAATCTTCTTTGGCTTAATAACAGGTTTCAATAAAAAGTACTTCATTTTGGTAGGTTACAGCCAAAATGTACCAGTCACTCTTAGGTGTAAAATTAATAAAGAAGGAAATGAAATTAATAAAAACCAAAACTCTGTTCTTCTCAATTTCCTGATTACATTTACTGTCATTGTTCATATTGATGATCCTGAAACTGGGAGAATTAGAATTAGATAAGTTAAAAGGAATTGCAACAAACTAAAAAATATAGTGTAAGCTGACTTTGATGGAGAATATTTGTCAGACTGAATATATAGGCAGGATGTTTTCTCCTCCTCTTGCACTGTATGATTAAATAAAGATGCAGTAACACGAGGTAACACGAAACAGCTTTTAGTCTGTGAAGAATTAGTGAGAGGTAAAGGCTGAGACCTACTCCCAAGTAAGAGAGATGCTGTAAAGCAGAGATGTATCCACACACGGCCTCAGACTCTGAACTTGGGTCTTTCTGTTTCACTTGTAAACATAAATATTAAAAAGAAAAACAGTTCCCAAGCATAACATTTTTGGCTACTTCTGCTATTCCTTCATTTCACATCTCACTGGCATTTCACATATATGGGGAAGGAGTTGAACCTGATCAGGCCTATCCTATTAATGACACCTTTTGGATATCTGTGACTGTAATGGTGTCAACACTGGTGGACACAGGTTAGATCCTTTTGGTCAGTGTTCTAGTATTTAATGCTGAGGAACAACTGCAGCAGAGTAAGACCCCAATCCTCTAGCACAGTGACTGTTGGATCAACAAATCAAATGCTAAGTTAGTAACTGTTTCTTTGAAGTATTAAAGTACATAATATTACTTTTCCACTCTTGCTTTTCTCTTATCTGTTGACAAGCTGTGGTTTCTCTACAAACATTGTAAAATGAATATTGGTCCATCCTACACCACATTTCATGTATGAAGGAATTTTATAACTCATCCATGTAAATGTATTTATTTGATTATTGAGAAGTTTATATTTACTGTATTGACATCTTGATTTATCTTAAGACTGAAAAAAATCTGGGCAGATTGTTCACTGCAAGAATATTTTTCTTAAAGCACTTTAAACCATTCAGAATTATTTAAGAAAAGGCATGTGTGAATACGTCTTATCTTCACGAGTTCTTAAATAGTATTTTAATACTGGTCCTCTGTATTTCCCTACTCTGATTTGGCATCAAAAGTCCTGTATTTATTTCAGTGCTGAAACTGCTTAAGGAGTTTTCAAGGTGACAGTATACTGATAGTATACATATTTTAATACTAATACCTGCTTGGAATTCCTGACCTCTTTCTTCTGTGAATGTTCTTAAGACCAAAATTTAGCTTGTGATTACAAGAAGTGGATTTAATATCTTTTAAGTACATTTCCTTATTTTTTTCAGTAATTACAAATATTGACTCAGCAAATCCTCATAATAGCAATCCCACTGCCCCAAATAACCCCAGAAGCTGTGCATCCTGCCATTTCTCTGTTCCAAGAGAAAGATAAAATGTAGAAATTGGCCATTCTTCTTCTGAAAAATGAGACTTTCAGACACAGAGATTACAGCCTGCAGAGTTATTCCAATGAACTGCATAATCTCTCTCTGCTGTTGCTACCTTTTCCCAACTTCAAGGGCATTTTATTCTGCACATAAACTCCCCAGAACACACCAAGAACTTGGCAAGGAGTGCTGGGCTGTGAGTTCTGTGTCTTTATCTGCTCAGACTTCTGATGGCAGTAGGGGCTCTTCCTATCACTCTTAAACCTCACAGGGACAAAAATGTAAGGCTTCTTGATTAGTAAAAAGCACAACGGTTCACTGCTGGGAGAAACAGGTAAAATGTACTTATTCTTGCCAACAGTGAATCATATGATAGTCATCACACTCACTTAAAGGAGGAACTATAAAATGCTGTCATTCTTGCATGTTGTTTCTAGTACAATTACTGGATCAACAGTAGTATGCACTGCTTAGATATTCACTGACAGAGAAATACTCTGGGCACAGTGTCTCCTGCAACATAGAAACCTGAGGTGCTACATCTGACAAAGGCTGAGATGCCTTCAAGCTACAGCTCCTAAACAATCAGATAATTCAGACTAGCAATTGGTAGGGAAAATGCTCTGCCAGAATGTGTAACAAGCACGTAAGTGATACTGCATGCTAAAACTGAACTCTGGATGGATGAGTTCTGTATTTTGCTCTTGGTTGTGGTTCTCAGCTGCCTTCTCCCAGTAGATAAATTTACCTGTTCACATCTGCTCATTTTATTTATACAGCAACACAACCTCTGTCCCATACACAGATTTGGGAGATGCAGTTATTAGAGCAGAATATACATTATTTTTAATGTCGGGATGTTTTACTAGCTCTAGATTCACCAAAACTTATTAGTAAAGCCTTACAAAATAGGAGAGTGGAAGTACTCACTTTCAACAAAATGATTTTTCATACTGGAAAGAAAGGGAAACTTTTAACTTCCTGTCAACCCCCCTCAACTTGCTCTGTTGAAAAATATCTGGGCAGCAGAATGTTTTCCTGAGAACTGCATTTCCTTTGCTCTGCCTTAAATAAATGCATTTTCCAGTTCAGCCACCGGTGAGAAGAGAGAACCGTATTATTTCAGAGATCTAATAATTACAATCGCTGTTTGCAAATGTTCCAGATCTTTGGATGAAAAGCACTGCATAGTGTAAAAGCCCTGCATTACTATGAAAATGATGATAATGATGCATCAGATAAGGGAAGTCATTTGCTATCCTTGCTAACATTTCAGCAAGCGATCCAAAGGCATGGCGCCTAAGTCTGCAGAGAAAGAGGCTCTCCCAAGGCATAATGAGATACATAAAGGAGGATCAACAGCCCACAGGAAAAAAACCACAAGCATTCTAGTGCATGAGGGCATGTGCAAACCTAATGGATTTCTCTTGATGTACTGCTATCCATACATTTATGCTGGTGTGGACTGCTAATGCAATTCCCTTTGCTGCCTTGCCAGCGAGCCCCGGTTTGCAGCAGTGCTGCAGATCTATCCGCAGGGCTTCTGCTGCTGGCAGCGTTAAACTGTGTGCACGGAGCACAGGGGGTGGGCAAGAATTCAGTTCTCTCCCTTCTGTGTGTGGTTTGCATCAGGTGAAACACATGAAACAGCAACTGGCTATTTTTATGCTACTTGCTTAATTTAGTTATCTAGTCTTTTGCCATCTCCTGCAGTAACAGAGAGGGCTCTGTCACAGAAGGAGAGCTCATTTTTCCTTTTCAGTCAAAAATTACAGAAGGAATCCTTAATGAGTGTTTCTTCAGAACTGATGGCAACGGAGCTCAAGTTTGCTTTGTAGAGGTGTTTGGGTTTTATTTCAAACATTGTGATAAAAGCTTTCACAAAAAGTAGCTGGCTAGGTGTCAGCACTGTGCTGTACATTTACCAGGAAACATGCACATTGCTTGTGTGTCTAATTACAGTAGCTGGTTCTGACTTCCAGCTGCAGTCCCTCTATGGAAAGCCTCAACCTTTCAACCGGGAGCAGCAAGTTCTCAAGAGTCTAAGAGGGATGGAGGAAAATATTATTTCAGAAATAAATATCAAACCACTTCTTAAAAGCCTTACTTTATTTAGCTCATTATTGAAATTCATTGGCAGTGCTGTCATTTGAACTACCGGTTTGATAAAGTTTGATATATTTTTTCCAGGTTAGTGTTCCTGGAAAACCAAACCAAAACGGTAAATACTGACATGTCTTTCTTGTTAAGTGTTCAGGATATTGCTATCCATTCATATGTGCAGTATCTTCAATGTTTTGGAAACCGAGCAATTACAACAGCCTTTCAAAAATATCAGTTCCCTTTGTACTAGGAAATAAATCTTATTTGGCTGCATTTGTTTTTTGTAGTTAGGATCACATTGTTGACAGCTGAGAACAAACACTGCTAAATTCCTTCACTGGATCTGTATCTGGTAAAAAAAGAAAATGAAGTCTACTCGATGCCTTCTTAACAGAGAAGCGCGTGCTAGAGACATGAGTCACTGAAGGATTAGCTCTGCAGTTTAACACAGTCACATGAACTCCTCCTCTCTCCCCACCATGAACTGTGAAGGTCTGGATCAATGTCCTCTGCTAGGTCTGCTTAGTACACTGAGGATGACATAGTCCTTGAGTGCTAATCACTGGTAACCAGCTGGTGACCATCACTCCACAGATGACTTGAAGGAAGGATGGGCTCTGAGGTCTTTTCAGACCAGTTCAGGCCAACTACCAGTTCAAACTACCTCTTTCAGCTATCAAGCTAACTCAGAGGACTTGGCCTTATGCAGAGCAGGGCACGCTCACAAGATTCCATCTGCCAGCAGTGCTGAAGGCTGGGAAAAATAAAAAATGCTGAAGGCCCCATTCTTTGCAGCATGAATTTTGTTGTGCGGCTGAGGGAAGCAGAGCTCTCCCCCTCTGTGAATAGCAGCACTGTGCTGTGCAGTGCCTCGCCTTGCCATGTGTCTTTTATCTGGTGCCAGGTTGTTCTCAAGAGGCTGGAGTGCTCTCTCTGCCTTAGTTCAGTTTGAACGACTTGGTTCTCAGAGTGCTTGTCGCAAGAAATCTGCATGAGTTAATCAGAATGAAAGAGAAGCTTATCTTTGCTGCAGGAAACATGCACAGGATTATTTGCTTCTTCTTAGAATATGTGTCTTGCATAAAGTTTTGTTGCCATTTGAGATGGTCCCTGAACACAGAGTGCTGTCCCTCTGTGGAGGATTCAAGTCACAATCCAGTAAAACCTCTACTGCGCTCCATGTGGCAGCTGGGCAGCATCCCTGCCAACTGTCAGAACGTGCTCCAGTGTCACAGATTCCAGCTGTGGCTCACCATTACCTGGAGAGGGCTCTTGTCCTCAGGCTACCCACCATGACCATGGCCAGGAGCAAACTGCACAAAGGCACGTGTGCTCTGGAGATCTGGATGCCAGGGCCTGCTGTGCAACCCGAGTCATCTCAGGTCAGCGGGAGGCTGTGCCTGGACAGCTGGCCCCTGCCTGCTTGCCTCTCCCCTGTCTCAGCCCGCACCAGGCTGGCTCTGAGACGGAGCTGGCAGAGCTATTCACCAAGGATAACATCCATTGAAAATGTAGCTCTTTGTTTGCTTAATGAGTCACTGAGACAAACCAATCTATTATTTTTTTTCCAAACAAAGAACAGTAATTGTAACTTATTTGTGCACTGTTTGGGTGAATGATTTTTGACCTATTTGTTATTGCTCTGCCCCTGTGCTGTGCCCAGTCTCTGGTGTTTGGTTGGCATTGGCAAAGCTTCTGAGCCCTGACTGGCTAATGACCTTTTACAACAGGAGCTTAACAAACAGGAGGCAATGAATTTTGAGTAAGGATTTTCAGCTAAATAAATACTTATGAGGAGATTTGTGAAGCTTTGGGGATGTAGAAAGGTCTAGCCATCATCTGAGAACTCTCAATTCCAAGAAGCAATACAACCTTAAAGAGCAGGACTCCAAATCAGTGCCTGTATTTCACACTTATTCTCCAGTCACTTGCTAATCAGTTACTCTGCTTTGACTATATTCACTTCTTCTCTTGTTTTTCCTGCTAAGTAGTTTCTCGCAGAAAGAATAAAGTTTAGCCTTATGAGCTGAATGTATCCTTTCAAACACTTTCTGATTTTTCTGCAGATTTCTCTTCTTGAATGACATCAGTGCTTCAGCTTGTGTTTTTCAAGACCAGAATAAACGCATTATAAAGCAATATATATTGAATAAAAGCAAGCACAGTAAAAAATAATGCTTACTAATAGTAAATTTCTGAACAGAAAACATGTTGAGCATTTTACAGAAATAAACCCTGTCATATCTGGGTTGTAAGTGAATCCTCTTTTTACTGAGAAAACAAATGGTAAGTATCACCATAACAACTTAATCGTGAATATTCTCTCAATAGATATTTCACTATGCATGCAATAAAGCCAGTACCTCTGTATGTACAGCTATTTGGGAGTACTGTACTGACCTTTCTACCTCTGGCAGCAGACAGAGACTGCAGAAATTCTTTGTTTCGTTCCCCAGACTGTTGATCAATGCAGATTATTTGACATCTGCTACATGGACCCACAACCTGAAATTTTAGTTAAGGAAGGTTCATAGCTGTATATCAAAGTAGTACAACACAGAACAGTACAAGCTTCTGACCAGCATAATATGATAAACACATACCTTTCACGTAACTTTCCTGTGCTCTCCTACGCTTTCGTTACGTAAGAGGTCAGGCCCGTTCACCTACTGTGGTAGGCACGTTTTCAAAGGGTCTATTTGAAAAGGTCTTAATGAATTTTTAATTAATTTTTTAATTTTCTTTTTTTAAGGAAAACTTTCCCAGAGACAGAATCTGTGTAATACCAAACATTTACATGTTTGTATTTCCTGGAGGCTTCATTTCATCGACAGGCTGGCAGGGCTACTTTGCCAAAGGAGAACTGAACACAAAATTGAGCCAGCGCCTCAGGATTTAACCCAAGGAGGATTTTCCTGGGTTTGTTTTACATTGTTTCAGTGCAGCTGAAAGGCACAATATCTTTCTTTATAGGCATGGCACTTGCAGATAATCAGAATACAAAATGTGAATTTTCAAAAGTTTACATAATGAGAGGGAACAATGAGATCCTCTAGTGTAACATTATATGCAATACAGAGCATGGATCTTGAAGTTAATTGTTGTTTGAACTAGGATGTGTTTTTAGGGGAAAAAACCCTGTAACAAGTTTCTTCTTAAAGCATTACAATGAATAAGCAGGACATATTTATTGCAGTTTCACTTAATATTGCATCCCTAACTTTAGCAAAGCTGTACGTTATAGAAACAAACTGTTCCTGCAGTATCCCAATATACACATATACACATTCTACTTTTGCAAACTGTGCTGTAAATTTCAAATAGGGCAAATAATTAAACTTTATGCTGAAAACATTTTTATATGCTGATCTGAAGTGATACTCCATTTTTTTGAGATACATCTAGAACTGCTTGTATAAGTCTTCAATGTAATCATCAAACCCATACATTTGGTTCAGCTTTTTCAGAAGATGTTTTTCCACAGCTTTAATATTTTATTAAAAGAACAAGAAAGCAAGACAGAGAAGAAAATATTTTCCCTGCTTTGCTCTGTTCAACATGTTCTTCTACCATTTTACCGGCATCAAGCACCATTAACATAATTTCTACTGTTACTACATCAGTATCTGAATAAAGACCTAGCAGAGACTGAAGAAGACAATACAAATTGCATAAGCCTTTCTATTTTTGGTTTGAATTCCTAAAGTATTTCAATGCCAGAGACAGAAATGCCTTTTGTTTTGCAGTTTTACAGTATCTTCCACAACAGGATCCTGAGATGAGTTCCCTAGTGCAATTTCAGCCTCCAACAAGCTACATACCAAGGGTTTTGTCCTTTTTGTTCCTCATCTCCTACCTAAAGAAATTTTCCCTCAAATTTCTGTAATTCATACTACAGCTTACTGATCAAAGTAAACATAAGGAGAGAGCAGATATGTCATATTTTCCAGCCTTACTGAAAAAATGACCTCTCTGTCTCTTACAGTATGCTGACCAGGAATAGGAATGATGTTTATCACAGCTTCTAGATTTGGCCTTAGCACTTCTGTTATTTACATCTTCATTATCATCCCTGACGAAACAATGAATAATCCACTTTCACATCCCAGGCAATGTATTTTCAAATACATATTTCACATCTAAGGACCAGAAAAATCCAATACAACATGTAATACATGTGTGTATCATTCCCTTAGGTTTCACGTGTAGCTTCATCATGGATCCTGTGTTGAAGCTTTTCTCAAAAGAATGTATTTGCTAACAAAGTCTGAATCTTCAGCATTTTCCTTACAGTACAAAGCACATTATGTTGTTAGATATGATATGAAGCAGAACATACAAAAACTCCTATCAAGCTAAGCTTAGAAATGTGTCTTGAATGAAGACAAAATGTATACACCAGAGGGCAACAGACAGTGATTGCTCCTTAGTATTACTGTCCAGTGTTTTGGCAATCAGTTGCTTGATGTGCAGTAATCTGGTTATATTTGGACTATTACGCTTAAGAGCAACCAGTATTCTCTTATGATGTGCTGGCTAAATATTTACTGCAAACTCTGCCTCAGAACAGGGATTCTTATTCTGCTCAGTTGGATAGAGGTGCGAAATTTTATGAATTATGAAATTTTTTAAAAAAAAAGTGTGGAGAAATATGTCAAAACCTTTCAATTCTATTACAATATGTTTGGCACAGGCCACAGCATGTTGTTTTTTTTTTTAATTTTTTTTTGTTTTTTTTAAACACTTCATGAATTTCATCTGCACAAACTGTGCTGCCCGTGTTCTAATCAAAGTCTTGCAAAAATTGTTCTGTCTGTAGGGGTCAAAATACTTTGTGATATACTGGGACTAGGACAAGAGAGATGAGTTCACACCTGGAATTGCAGAGCACCTATTGAAATTTCAGCCCATTCTTCTTCTTCAAAGGACTCTGGTGCACTGATGACAAGGTTGGCACGGAAACGTCGGATTAATTCCTCTATTTCCAGTGGCTCTTCCAATCTGTCTCATGAAGTTGACAGAGAAAAATAAAAAAAAAGGTTTATTAACTCATTCTGCACTAGATGTTTGTGCTGTAAGAATCTAGTGGCTAATATAATTCAGCAAATGTTTCTCCAGAATAACGCAGACCAAGTTTTATTGCAAAAGCTATGAAAATGGCACAAAAGTATTTAACTATAATTTATAATTCTTTAACTATGATTTGTAGTTGTCTAGGTGGCTTGTTCAGAGGTGTAACATGGAACTGCAGCTATGCAAGTGTGTAGACAGGTGAATGTGAACAATGCATATGAGAAAATTCCTTATTACTTGTCATCTGTAAGGCTAATGGTAGCAAATGAAAAGATCTTCTGAGCTGGCAATTGTCTGACTCATTAAATACTTCTAAGCAGAAGGCAAATAGAAACTTATTCTGCACATGCTGCAATGGCAAAAGGGACAAAAAGAGCAGATGCTGAAGGTGAAAAAGACCAGTAAAGGCATTTTATGAGAGGATGTATTCCTCATATTATTATTATTTGCCTTTGGGATCCAGCAGATTGCACCAAATGATAGGTGTTTTGAAAAGAATTAATCTCCATGTGGCAATATCTCCACCTCTTTACAAGCATTTGAACTGTCAGAGTGTAGATTTGTGTCAGTGCAGAGAACATATATGAGGCAGACAGAGCAGCAGACTGCATACAAATATCAGAAATCTGGCTGCACCTTTGAATTGTCATTCTTTACTCTTCTTTTAAAAAAGAGCTCAAGCAGTACCAGAAAAAAAAAAAAAAAAAGACAGCTGTAAAATTTGCAAGATAGTTCTCTCAGCAGTATAGTTATTGGGGAAGAGCATTTCTTTCTTCATTAACTATTATGGACATAATTTTTGATATTCCGTTAGCTGTGCTCTGACAAGTTGGAGATATGACACCCTACAGCACAGGCAGAAACATGGGTAAGTAGTGAAGACAGAAGTTTCTGTCCTGGAAAACCAAAAAAAAAAAGTATTTCAAAAATTAAAGACATACAGTTTAAAATGTGTTTTAATTAAAATGGGGAAAACCATACAAAACCAAAGCAGAGGGAAAACCGTTCACATCACGCAGACTTGGCAGAAGAACTCTGTGAGGTGAAAAAGAGTCTGGTTTTATTTAAAATAACCTGGATGATCTTCTTTAGCAGACAAATGTGCTTAAGGATAAACTGCCTGTGCAGACTTTCAGTCACACCACACAAGCCTTTGCTGTTCACAAGGGCTCCAGCACCCTGGGGGTAGAAAGTGGGATGGGAAGCTAAAGGGCTACAGGTTTTCCCTTGAGATCCCACAAGTGATCCCCTGGCTGAGACTCAATTCATCATGATCACAGGAGATGGGAGCCAACAGAAGGTGCAGACTGTGCTGATGCTCAAACAGACAAGGATGAAAATAGCAGCTTGTCATGAACAAGATCAGTGGCACTGTTGTGCTTCCTAGATTTGCTGTGGGCTCTTGGAGCTTGGGTGCTCTGTAGCCCCTAGTTCTGAAGGCATTTTGTGACATATGAGTGCTTGCCACCCTAGCCGATGACTGTGGGGGCATCAAAAGCCCCAGCAGCCTTAAAGCTGGGCCTGCATCATCCTGAGCTTGCTACTGAAAACTATTTCAAGTTTCTACTGTTTTATCCCTTGCTGCTGATCCTCAAAGATTGCAATCCTCCTACTCCTAGTCTCTCTGCCTCCAGCCAGCTCAGGCTCACCTCCAAAATACCTCATCTCTTCTGCACCAATCCCCAGCCCTCAGAACTGCTTCTAATTACTCGGCAGCATGTATCTGAGTAAATTCCCATTATTTCCTCTCCTTCAAAACATGCATTGGTTGGATGGAGTGGCAGGCACCTTCACCCTGCAAATCTCAACAGAGATCTGTTGTGAAAATCAGTGTAATGTGCCCAAGCCAGGCTAGGTACTTTGGATTTTTCCCAGTAGTGGGCCCTGCAGTGTAGAACACATTACATATATTTAACAGGCAAATTTTGAAATAAACATTTGCATCTTCAGGGGAGGCATATTTCTGACAAGAACATTCAAACGTAAGGCCAGGCTGTGGGGATTTTCATGGAGTTGACCTGTAACAGCAACATCAGAGAGACAGATATCTCCATGTACATGTAGCTCTCCAACAGTATGTGACATTCTAATTTTTAATTACATTGCTTTTTCTGTTTCAGAACATCTCTCAAGAGCCAAGTGCAAACTGGAAGATTAATTTTTACTTACGGAAGATACAAAGAGAAACTACTAAAACTTGATTGAAGGTTCAAATTGCTTTATAAATTTTAGCAGGTTTCTGTTAAAAAAAACCAAGCCCACATACAAAGAAGCTAAATATTACTTTCTAAAAAGGAAAAACATTTTTAAAAGACCCATATGTGCAGATTCTTGAAAATACATTGCACAGTTCAGTGTTTGGAAAGTTCATACACTGATTTAGGAGCAGTGCAGAATGAGGATGTATTATCTATGTATAACTTTATGCTGAAGTAATTTCTGCAGCACTCTGCCAAAGCACTGCATGGCAAAATACGGAGGAGTTTTCCAACTTGTGCTGCAGAGTGCAAAGCAAGATGCTTCTTGGGCACCACGGCAGCTCCAGCCACTTTTGGAATTTCTTTTGAGGAAAAGAAGATTACAAGACTAGTTGTACTACAAGATGTTAGGCATAAAATCGGTGGATTATCTGACATGTTTTGCCAAAGTTCCCTGTTCTCCATCCTCACTTGATTCTCCCTCTGGTGCCTTGCTCTTCTTTGTGCCCAGATCCCATGCCTGGAGGGTTCCTCACTGAGTCTCTCCATAGAAAGGCCCAGCCTGAGTAAAGGATGCCTGAAAGTGTTGTTCTCCTGGGAAGATGAAACCAAAAAGAAGGCATTAACTATCACTGAGAAAGAGTAGTCAAAATGGATGAGATGGACTGATTTAAACCTTTCCCATGCACTTTTTGCAGAAGAGCACTGCCACGATATCCTAAAATTGCTCAGCGGTCTTCTTCTAAAGAAAGAAAACCCTCAGGCAATGCAAGCTCCAGTGGCCTGAAGCGATGCTTCATTCAGTCAGTGGTTTTAAATGCTGAAGCTATATAAATATCCTCCTACAGATATATATATATATATATATTTTCCTCCTCTAGTCAAAACAGGAATTTCAATGCAGGGGTCATGTTTGACTAAGAGGAGAGATGACTCCAAACAGAGGTAGGAAATTTTGCTGAGATAGGAAAAGTGGGCTCAGAGACAAGTGCCAGGGCTGTGGGATGCACAGCTATGATGGAGGCCTTGAGGGCAGATTTTCTGTGGAATTTGAGCATGTCCTAGTTATAGTCAAGAAACAACAACTTTTTATTGTCAGCATATGAAAATTTAGTTGGTAATGGGTGCCGTATCTTTGAACTGTGGGCCGGCTCAGTGTTTAATCTGCTTTTTCTAACTCCCACTTTTGCACAAGTAAAGTCAAATTTAAATAAGAAATTAAATTAATCCAGTCCTGCAAAGTTGTTTTTAAATAGTTCTCTTGTGACTGTTTGCTCTAAATCTTAATTCTTCCCGTAGGAAAGAAGTAGTTCAGGAAGTAGCAAGATTTTGTATTTTCAGCTGCCAGATTATTTATCTTGAGAAAACCTAATTATCCTTGTTCCCCCACAAACAGAAGCTGGCTGGTTCCCAATAATCTCCTGCCACCAAAACATTTGACAGAATTTTGTTTAAGTTTCCCCAAAGATAATTGGTAGAAATATTATGTTCAACCATTTCATCCAAATTTTCAGAAGTCATACAGGAATGAGTAATTATAGCAATTTAGTACCTGTATTTTTGTTGAACATTGAAAAGTTAACTATCTCTAAATTTCAAGATAAAACAGTTATATTGGCATCTTATGGTAAGATTCTGGAATCCAAAACGACTGAGAAACATTTGGAGACAGAAGGATCTTACCTTGCAGAAATATGTTCTTTCAGCTGCAAAATGCTTGCTACATTTATCAGGAGGTATTGTGCTTCATTCACAAGAGAGAGGGAGATGCTTGCAGCAGATGCCAGACCTAAAACAATCAGTCCAACATTGTAAAATGATCGTTAAAAATCAGGAAGATAATATTAGTAATTTCACCTCATCTTTCCTTTGACCTCTTATTAATTCTCATTAAAAAATTATTCACCGAGCTCCAGACACTAAGGAAATATTCCAAGAATCCCTTTAAACCTCTAAATGATAATGATGCCATGCATTTAGAAACTGAGATAGAGCTGAGATTTTACTAAATTTGTAAAATAATTTATAAGAGAAATATATATGGATTTTCAATGCTCTTTCAATTTGATCCTTTTTATAATGAAATTTAGTCTAAGGATAAATTCTTTATTTATAGATTTTTCATGCTCATTTTTCAAAATGATCATTGAGTTTCCAGGAAAATCATGGATATAATGATAAAAAAACCCAACCCAGACTGGCATATCTGTATATTTTCCACCAAATGTAAGAAGTAGAAGGGCACCATAAACACAGTTTAGGTTTAAATGTACTCTTTGAAACCTGCTAGGTTAATATTGGATGACTCTTTCACCCTTTATCAGGGTAGTTATATACACAGTATGAAGCCTAGGAGCCTGATGTTTGCTAAGTGAAGAATCACAACTATTAAGAATGACAACTATTAAGAATGACAACATACCTTTTGTATTTTTCTGATGTGACCTGTTTTCCATATCTGAACTTTGTCTTATCAAGCGACACGGACGACCAAGAAACACAGAGAACCAGCCAGCGATTCTTTCTCCACAGTCATATGTTTTTACCCTATTGTGAGAAAAGAGGGACTTCACAAAATTTGATTGCCCAAACGCTAATTTGCAAATCTGAAGACAAATTACAAGGATTTTTATCCTACTTCTTTCAATATGAAATCCAGAATTCGCATTGTCTGATGAGTCTGATGTGAACTTCTGCATGATTTTAACTCCTCATTTCCTCAGCTTTACTCTGTTACTCTTGAAGTTAACATTCACAAGACCTAATTTAGTTTTATACAGAAAATTACTGTGGAATAAAGGATTAAATAATCACAATGGTCAAGACACTGGCCCTGAAGTACAGTAACTGCTAGCCTATATGACAATATTACAATACGGTATTATGAAAAAGTTACTCTCTGCTCTGTTTTACTAAAACAAAAAGGATTAATCTGAGTTGAATTTAAGATTGTCCCACTATGCCACATGGTATTTAATTTTTAATGACCCCATCAGGTAAAATAATGTTAATTCCCCAATCTAGTTCATGTTAGTATAGACATTCCACATTAAAACATGGATCCACTAGCAGCAGCCACATATCCCTCTATCTAAAGATGATTTCTGTTACTTGTAAATTGAATTATGCAAGGCTGGGAAGAGAAATGCCTTCGTTACTTAGAAGGATTTTGAGATTACCTCTCTCAGTCCAGGAAGGGTACAGATCAGACCACTGCAAAGCAATCCTATTTGCCACTAGATTCCTCAGCCCAGGGTAATCTTAACATCAATCTTTTAAAAACTAGGCATCTAGCTTAAGTTAGTTGTCTGGGTTCCCCTCACAGATAATGTGAAGAGTTATCTATATTAAGCCACAGGATGGAATGACTGACTCTGGGAGTGTTAAACTCTATTGACTACAAGAAGAGATTTGACAGAGACCTAACTTTAAAATGGCTTAAATGGGTAAAAAGAATACAAATTCTCATGATGATCTAGGCAGGGTTCTTGTAAAAAGGAGAGTGAAGTACCAGTGATCACATGTTCACCTTGTTCTACCCAGCCAAAGACGGTGATCTGCATGGAAACCATCTGGTTTGTGAAACAAGAAAACAGGTCGTCACAGCAAAAGATGCTAGGATTGAGGGAGGAGGTGGCTTGGCTTTATGAAAGTCTTTGTAGGTTCAACTGAGTTACACAGGTAGAAAGCCAGGACAAGTGAAATCAAAGAGATTTTATAATCCTGCAGGGATCACATATCACTTCAGTGCTTGTTCTGAATTTTGATTGTGGTGCAGCTCTTCATCCTTCTCCCCACTCTGTGATGACAGATGCCACTCACAGCTGCACTGAGCCAGTGGTGTCCTAGAGCTGAAATGAAACTCTGGTACTATAAGATGCAAGCACTGGGGCAAGAAAGAGGCCAAAGGGTGAGTCTCCACTTGAGATTTCACAGTCTGAGGCTGCTAATGAGAAGGCAAGAACCTCTTGTGCTAACTGCATGGGTAAATCAAATTCACCAAATATTTTTTCCCACCCAAACAGAGCTTCTAGGGGTATATAAATTCTCTCCTGAGTCAACTGCCTCTAGCAGCCTGCTAGACCTTAACAGTGTATAAGTCAGCAACAAAATTTTGCCCTCTTGTTTGCTTGCTATTTTGAGTCACAGTGGCTGAGCCAGTGACATAGAGCATTCTTAGTATTTAATCAAATTTCACTGTGTAGTTTTTGTATTCTGATTCTTGTGTTTTCAAATTGCTTTCCCTTATTTTCAGATCATTTTCTAAGCAAGTACCATCATCTCTTCAAGGTCTTGTTTAAAGTCCTTCTGTCGTAGCTCAATTCTACTCATTTTCTGCTTGTGTTTCTTTTTTTGTGGAGTATTACTTTACATCTGTGAGCATTATATTTCATTTGGCATGTCAGGCAATTTATAAAGAAGGGCATAGTTCTCTTGGATTGCTGAGAGAACATCAGATTGTTCTTTGCCTTGAGTTCGCCACTCATCTTCCCATTATGTCATTGAGCTTCAGTGTGTCACAGCTGGTTCCTCTAGCTAGGAGATTTATAAAACAAGAAACAAGGACATATGAAGTCTGAATATTGAAGGGATATAATACATATATTACAAACAGGCTCAGTTCACCTTGTTTTTAACTACACCTTTGTCTTCTTCTACCACTGATGTCCACTTGGTCTCTTTGATATTGTGGCCTGCCAAAGAGGAGGCTGTGTCCCTGCCTATTTGAGTAGAACACTAACCTTGAGCATTTAGGGTCTTCTACAACATCAATAACCTTAACATCATTAACTTCTACTTACATCTGTCCACTGTTAGAGATTCTACTAGAAAGCCATGTTCTCCTGTTGTGAGCAGCACATGCTGATGGACAGCCCCTGCCAAGATGAAGGCTAACACTGATGAATCGCTTCACAAGAGAAACTCAGGCTCATTAAACTTTTGTGGCTGCTGTGAAATTAAATCTCCTCACGTGACTACTTGTGGTTTCTGCATCATCATGTGCTTTCCTCAGCTATCTCAGTGTAAATTCAGAGTAAACTAAGCCAACAAAACTGGATGAAAACACAGCATCAGAGAGCAGAATTAATCTGTGGAAAATGTCGCCAGTAGGGGTGTCTCTTGAATAAAACCTTTTTAACAAAGACTTTTGGTCACAGTGATCACCTCGGACACCTTGCAGAAAGGACACCAGACCACAAATTATCTCCTGTTCTACTGAAAAGCACTGTTTTGCTCCTATTCCCATTGTTTTTTGCCCCAGAGGCTTCCCTGCTGAAAAATGAGAACCTGGCATCAAGTGCTGTTTGATCTCTGAGCAGTTTGGGAGCCTCATCAATGCTGTCCACTCACTCTGCCTTACTTCCTGGCTTGTTTATTTGCTAGTCACAGTCCACTCTATGCAATTTGTCTTGTATCTCCCCTTCCTTTGACATTCCATCCTTTTCTTTCTCCACAGAACTGTAAGCAGTTTCCCATGAAATTTTCCAATTTCATACATTAAAAATGACAGTCGGTGACATGAAAGACAAGCTACAATAAATAGTATGGCAGCCAATTATATGCACACAGAGAGAAACCTAGGCTATTTTACAGCCTGTAATAGATGGGCTAACCATGGGGAAGCTAAGGATGAGTCACCACTAAGGGAAGTGGGACAGATGGTTAAAACAAATTACTCCTGGGTGAATTCCACTACCTGAGGAAAATTCAATTCTGAGAAAAAGATCATCTTTATCATCTGAATATCTAGTAGAAAAGAAGGAGAAGATAATTTCCTGCATGGGTTTATGAGGAAAATGGCCAGGTGTCCTGATATATGTTACTCTTGGAGAAGCAAATGTAGAGTGTTACAAAGAATTAGTAAACCTTAGCTAAAGAAGATGTAAATCTGTAAGTGGCTCTTTTAGTTTGACTTACCAAAAGATTCAATGAAAAGAAGTTTAGTAGATAATGCAAATGTATTTTACAAAGGCACTTGATACACTGCCCCTCAGGAAACTTAATGAGACCGGGAAGTAGATAGAAAATGTGATGGATAAACACTTAAGTTCACTGATAGGAAATTAATTCATGCATAATGTTATATTTCACTGAAGTGGTCTGACTCTTCATTAGAGTTAATGTTATTTCACACACTCACCTGCAATCTTCCCAAGGTTGTAAGGGGACACTGACCAACATGGGTGGTCAAAACAAAATTAAAAAAGGTTGTAAATATGGAAAGCTTTTTATAACCTCAGTGGTTTCTAGCAATTTTGAATCCTCACAGCATGAAATGAGCAAAGTTGCCAGCATCATTACTGTCAAATGAAGGAACTGAACTCTGAAGTCCAGCTGAGGTCCCCAGCTGGCATTCAGAAGTAACTGGAGATATCTTTCCCTTTTCTCATACTTGCAGCAAGTAAAATAAAGATTGCCCTTATTCAAGTGGATGCCAAGTCATCTCAGTCTGTTGTACTGTACTTCTCCACCTTTTTAACTTTTATTATTTTTTGTTTTCTACCAGACATGCTAAGCATGCCAAATTACCTATTTAAATTTGTCTTCTCCTGGTCCCCTATGTCATCCATTGCTTTCTACCCTCCCTCTCTTTTTTTGAGTACTTATGCCCCTATGTGTCCATCCAACCATATCCTGTGTGTCATTGCAGTGATTTTCCAGCTTCATATTCCTCTCAGTTCTCACTCACCTGTGTGAGCAGACTTTACTCTCACAGATCACAGTCTCTTTTGCAGTGTTTTCCTCTAGTGATAGAGATATTTGGTCCATGCCTAGATAAGCAGAGAGCAAAACGTATTTTAAAACCCCCACATTTATGCAGAAACATAGGATCATGAAAAAAGTTTTTATTTTTGTGCTTGTTCACAATCACAGCAGCCTCCCAAATAGCATGTGGCAAAAATCATTTCCTTTTTGCTAGAATTACACTCTCTGCCTGCAGGTGGCTCCAAATGATAATGCAAAGAACAAAGGCTGCAGATGACCTTGGTACCCAAAACACATTAAGGAACATACAATTTCAGCTTTGAGTAACTTCATTCTCTGTGCGTCTTGGTCAACAAAACTGGCACAGAATTATTGCCTCAGTCAAGGTTTCTGTTGAAAGGATGAGTTAATGTTGTTGTGCCTCCTCTAGAAAATCCAGATATGAGGTTAATCACTACCAGGTTGGGTTTTCTTTTGATGTGGTGGGATGGAATGATCTGAAAGATGGAGGGCAGGGGGGTGGGATGTCAGAAAAAATAAGCACAGGTTGTTCAAGGAAAGAAATATAATGCGTCATAAACCTACAATAATTTAATGACAAAATGTATGGAAACCACCACGGAGAGAATTATTCCAATTTGACCAGGTTTAAACCAGGTGAGGAATCCCTGGTAATGATCTATGTTAACAGTTTCTTCCATAGTTTTCTTATCTTGAACAGAACGAGCCAAAGGGATGGAAAGGCTACTGTGGCTTACTAGTACTAAAAGAAAGGCTGAAATATTTTCCTTTCTGGTAGTTGAAAGCAATAATCTGAAATGACAAACAAAGGGCTTTACTGTGTGGCTGCAATGAAACCAATTCTTTTCTATTATACTGCAACATAAAACAGCAAAGGCTGATCTTCTGTACCCCAGCTTTATATCAGCATGTTTAAATTTCACTCATTAGTTCTTGTTTATATTATTGTAGTAAAAATAAGAAGCCAGCTCTACCACCTCTGTAATATGGTGAAATCAAATTCTTTTATTCTCTTCTGAAGAATAATGAAATATAGCTCAGATTCATTATATCCCAACTATCAGCTCTGTGCCATGCAAGTTTTCAATACAGAAAGACATCTACTCCTTTTTTAGCTAATGATGTTAGTATAGTTCAGAACCAAAGACACAGGAGGAAAAGCTGGGTTCAGTCGGGAAAATGAAACATGTCAAGTAATAAATGCACTGAACTTGATTGCAACAACCTGAAAAACAAGTCGATGTTATCACCTTACAAACTAGAACTAACGCTCTTGTCCTTTGAAAAAATTAAGCATTAGTATCATTCTTTCTGGAAGAGTTTGAAAGGTTTAGTCCTGTATGCATCCTTAGGTGTTACATATTTTAAAAATACTTTCTATGCAAGACATACTCACAAAATTTCTTAAAATAGAGTCTCAGGGCTTTAAAAAGCCCCTGCTTCTATACACCATAAAGTGTATCACATTTTTATTTAACAGTACACATTTTACAGTGATGTTTAGGTCAGTTAAACATTGTTAATTACAATTTTATTCTATCTTAAGGCAAAAAAATAAAGCAGAATATTGCCAGTTACTAAAATGTAGAAGCTGTCATTCTCTATGGTGATTTGCTTGATAATAAAATTCACAGATGTGCTCACAGTATTAATATAAAAAAAAAAATCTTGTCTTTATAGCTCCTATTTTCAGTCAGTGAGAAAAATTAGAGGTCTGTTATTTCAATAGACTGAAATATAAACTATTCATGTATATTCTTTCATCAGTGTATGCACTTAATTCCCATTATTTTTATTGGCAGTAACACATGACTATTTGAAGGCACAATAAACTCCATAAAGTGTAATTAGTTGCTCAGTTTTGCTGGCATCTTTCTACTCCAATATTTTAAAGGGCCTTCACAACACTCAAGATTTCTCCCTCTGTGCAGTGGCAAACTAATGCCAACTTGCCAGCGTAATGCTGATTGTTAGCTAAAATGGGAAGAGAGAAATCAGTCTTCTATGGGAATGTATTCTCAGCTAAATCGTGTTTGGCTTACTTTTCTGTTGGTCAGTGTAATCAGGCCAGTGTAATCTGTGCCCCCGTCTCCTCCCCCGATGGTACAGGGCAAGAGTAGTTCTCTTCATTTTAACTCAAGTAATACAGCTTCTAGAAATAAAGGCACTTGGTCCTGCCCACCTTTAAGCTGCTGGGAGCCAAACCATCTACTGCTCCAGCTGAGATACAAGAAGTTCTCTTTCTCCACAGGGGTTTATTTAAAGTTATACCGATTTTCTCAAAGTGGGTCCTGTGACAACAAGGGTTAATTACACTCTTCATGTCAAAAAGAATAGGAAATGCCTGCTAACAGCCACACAGCCTACGAAAATAATTCTGACAAAATTCAGAAGTGCAGTTTCTCAAAACTAAAATCTCACTCCCTCTACCAAAGTAAAGTACAGCCAACAAGAGACCAAGCACAAGCTCCTCCTCTTCTTCTCCTCTCACCCCCTTCCTCAGGGATGAGGGGAATACCTGGAGCTTCCCAGCTGCCATGCAAGCCAACTAATTTTGCACATATGCCAGGGAAGGATCCTAAGCCTTCAAACAGTTCCAGCCTTGTCTAGAGCTCCTGTCTGATATCCTTGCTACCTAGAGGGATGGCAAGACTGCAGTGGGTCAGACAGTAGGTCTTCTCATCCAAGACTGGGTGTTAGCCAAGCTCTGGAGACAAGCTATGTACAGGTGTTAAAGAAAGAACATGAAGCTGTGTCTCAGCACACAGAGGATTCAGTGAAAGGTATTAAAGTAGTTAGTGTCACAATAATTCATCCTGACAGTTTTATTTTGTTAGACACAGAAGACAGAGAATATGAAACCATACTGAACTAACACAGCCATAAACAAATTTTCCAGTAATGAAAAGTTCTAGAGGGAGAGGCGACCATGCGTCTGGAGGGGGAGAGAGAACGGGCTCGTTATGTTTCAAAAGTGGCACAGATAAAGTCTTCACCATAATCTAACAGTGTTACAGCAAATGTTCTTAAACAATGCCACATAATTCAGCTATGTGGGATTTGCCCTACTGGGCTTTAGGCACTTACCAGAGGGACCTAATCCAGCAGCACAGTTGCTCTAGGCTCTCTCTACTGGAGAGAGACACCTCCAAAGCACACTCTAGGCGGAGATCATTGCCACAGCCTGCTCTCACAGTGAGAAAAGTGCAGATGGCAGCAGAGAAACTGGTAGAGAAAGCAGAGTGGTTACAGCCTCCTTGCAGAGGAGCAGGAGAAGGCAGCTCGCTTGACTGCAGTTGTCACCCACTCAGCTGGGAGCTGCTGGGTTTTCACGTTCAGCAGAGCAAGAGGTTCAGTAAAGGTGCAGCTCAAAGCTTCTGCCTCCCTGTTTTTTTCACTGCTGTCGCCTCTCATACACCCACTCCTCACCACCAGAAATGTCCCCATCACACTGAGAAGAATAGGGGGGAGGGGGAGGGCAGGGGGAGCTGGAAGAAACAAAACTGCTCTTGGAAAGATGCATGCTACTGTAGTTGAGGAAAGGCAGATGGAGTGGGAGGCATCCAGGTGGGGAAAGAAACTCACAAAGCAATAAAGCTGGAAGAGAGCTAGAGGTGGCTGTAGTCATCAGGCTGAGTGCTACAAATCTGAAACACCACTAGCCACAGAAGTAGGACAGTGGAGCTGCTGAGCTTCACAACAGCCAGCCTGGCTCATCAGAGGTCTACTGATTTCTGCTCCAGCTGCATACGTGGCATCCAGCTTCAGGTCCTACATTAGCAACAAACTACAGACAGGCTGGAGAGAGCCCTGACAAAAGTAACAGTGATTGACATGGAATTTTCAAGGAAAGAGTCAACTTCTGAAATTAGATTTGTCTGCCATGATATTATTTAAGTGGGAGATAAAACAATGACCGATGTATGTGAAGGGATAAAAGAAAAACTGAAAAATTTCACACCAACAAACAAAGCACGTATTTAGACTGTGGGTAAGAAGGAAGAAAACTAAATATTGGAACAACTTCCTACAGATTTATCTGCTCAGTTTTGCCCTGTCAGTTTGTATGTGTTCCTATCATTGTGCTAAGTGATGTGCTTTCACCTTCTAAGCAGTAACCTCTGGAGTAGTCTCCCCAAGCAAATAATAGGCACTATCCCACTGTGCAGCATTAAAAAAGTACCATAGATTGCAAGTACGCTACCAGAGTGAAAAACAGCATGACTATTATAAAAAGAAGGTCCAGATCACCTTATGAGCTAAGGTTATTGGTATCTAGACTCATACAAAGAGTAAAATGATTCCACTCTTACATGCTGGCTGTAGCAAAGCGGGTTATAAAAAAATGTCAACCATGTTTCCATTAGAGCACACAGGAGATCTGATCAATCACTTTGGGGTGTAAAAGGGATCCATGGGCTTGGTCAATCACTTCTGCATGGAAACAGTTCTCACTTTTGTAGGAAGGAAAGTGAATGACAGTGAGAACTCCAAAATCAATATAATGCAAAATGTAGGATTTAAAGGTGAATTTCACCCTGGCACTAACTATGGCAGGAGATTGTAGAGCTCAGTGAGAAATGAGTTCCTTGGCTGTCATTTTTGTCTGAGGAAACTTCTTCCTGGCTCTCTGAAGTATGTCAGTGCAGCTATTATTGACAAGCAAACATACTAATGGATATGCACTTGTCTGAACAATGTGGTACTAGGAGGGAAAAATATCAAGAACATACTTAGAAGTGCAGAATGAAGCAATCAAAAGGTCCAACAAAGCCGAACCTCTGAAAATATGAATGATAAATGGAGAAGGCTTGGACATGACTTCACATGTGGTATCTGCAAGGAAGAGGTACCAACAGAAAGGAAGACTGATGGAAAGGAGCTGAATTTCTAGAAAATAGTTCCGAAGCACTTGGTAATTTTAAAGTTGTGTGAGAGAGGTGTCTATGTGACCATACTACAAAAATTTGAGGCTCAAAGTACTTCACAGAGAACTGACATAATGTAACAATACCTTTGCAAAGAAAGATTACAAAGGAAAAAGTGGAAAACACAGCATTTGTGCCAATGAGCCAATCTGGAATCCCTAAGAAGAGACTAGATTGTGTTTCGGATCAGAAACACACACAAAATCACACAAGACTAGTGGAAGTACACAAATCTGACAAACCTATTCCACACAAAAGAAATCAGTTGGTCAGTTTTATGCAGAGTTCTCGGACAAGTGGAGAGGACAACAACAGAATGCACAAACAGAAAGGAGACTGCAGTTACATATCCACTCATAAAGATTTCTAAAAAAGGGTGAAAAATCTGAATATAGGTTCCTTTGTTTTGCTCTAGCTGCTGAAAATGTGGGCACATATATTATTAATGGTTAAGATATACAGGCTGAGTAAACGTTAGACCCCAAGGAAATAATGAACTATTCAGACATTAATAATGAGTTTTGTGGAATACACAAAATGACTTTTGTGGAATGCTGTTCCAGCATTGAGTGCTTACAGCACTGTTAGCAAAATAAATATTTTCGACCCTCAGGTAGCAAAGGTCTTTCCATAATCTTTCCTCAAGTTTTTTCTTCTTTTCTTTCCCCGTCAGCAGAGAACAAAAAGAATTTTGATGAACCCTGAGAAGCCCAAATATCATGAAATATTTGCCTGCTAGTGTGAGTACTTGGCTAAATAATATCTTACTTTAATCCTTATTTTAATTCTTACTAATTTAATTCATAAACTGAAGACTCCACACTTCTAGTCCCACAGCTGGAAGGAGGGTAAGAGTTATAAAATGGGAAGGTCTTTGGCCAAGGGTATTCATGTTAGACTCCATTCCTTTACCTTTGCATTAGTAACAGTCCCTTCAGGCTGACAGACCTCATGATGTGGAGAGATAGACTAGTCAGTAAATTCATTACTCCTTCCTGGAGCGTCCACTTCATGATTGCATACAGGGAGTCACTGTCTACTCTCTGCCCATCCCAACAACAAATCAGGAAAGTACCTGGGACTGTATTTTACAGTCTCAGCTTTCTTTGCCCACAGCTGGTAGCAGACTTTGTCCCTGAAGTCAGTAAGTACACACAGCATTCAGTAGTTTGGTGGGTGCATGCAGATGTCTCTGTCTAGAAGTTTGACATGAATAATGAAGGGGAGAAAAGGGTATTTGGTACCTTCTGCCTGGATGACCATAACCTTTTTCTTCAGATCAATTGAGGGATTTACAAGACACAATCTTGGCTCCTGTTTCTGAGTCATGCAGACTCCATTCTGGTTTACAACCATCCAGTTACGGTCATACAGCAAACCCTGGTTCCCCACTGGCCATTCTGTAACCTGGAAAAACATCAGGAGGGGATACGAGGTTTAGAAAATGTTAGTTGCATTAATAGGTTCATGCTGAAAAGAGAGAGAAAATAAACCATTAATGAAATACTTTGAAATCAGGAAAACAGCATTTAATAAGACAAACTAATTGCAAATCAAAGATAAAGATATCACTGCACAAAGCTGACAAAACCAAATGGAGTTACTATCATTTGTTCCATATTATCATACATTTTGATAAAACAGAGCTATGAGAATAGAGTAAATAACCTCTGAAACACTCTGAAAACTGCTTTCAGTTTTATATTCGTCCATCTCCAGAATTTTTCTGCCTCTAACAATTTTCTTTTAATTTACAAAGAATGGACATTACATGGAAGTTGTATGAATTAAGGCAAAACCAATGAACCAAAAAGCAAGAAAAATGTGAAATTCAGAATTCAAAATTCTGAATAAATGGCCATATTTTTCATAAAACTGGAACCACTTTATCAATTAATCAGTTTGAGAAAGCCTCCACCACTGAGGTTTCTGGTTTAGCTAGGAGCATAATAGTTTCTACAGCTCCCCTTACAATACAGCACATTGTCCTCTTAGCTATCTGTTCTTCCATTACTTCTATAACACTTTTACATTCAATAGCCTATACAAGCATATTGTCCTTGCTTTCGTGTACATTTTTCTGGTGAAAAGAACAGCTGTTACTGATGCTACACAGATGGTAATCTTGAAATCTAAAAAGAGAACAATTTTACTAATGCCTTTGGGTGATATTAATAACTGCTTTCTCCTTGAGAATGTTAAAACATTAATACCATTCTTTTAACATAAAGCTGGGCATTTAAACATATTGCTTCAACTCATGTATGCTTTCTAGTCACAGCTGAGTGTGGAGAAAAGTTAACTACAGCTGAACTTTGTTGAATTTTTGTAAAGAATATTAATGAAGCCCACATAAATTATCTAGCAAAAGACTTTAGCAAAATTATTGAGAAAAAGAACTGTTAGCCACAGTCTGATGCTCTGAAGAAAAGCATGGCCGGAAGTACTGGGTAGATTAATTAAAAATCACATTTCTGTTTGGCATGTGCTCTATCCAAAACTTCACAGAATCACAACCAACCATTTTTAGAAACTTTTCCAGGTTTTATAGGAGCTTGCAACAGCAGCTTGCCACTGACAGCCTGCCTAAGGAAAACTGGGGGCAGGCACTCTGCAATGGAAAACTTCAAGCATTAAAGCTGAACTCTAAATTTTGTCCACAGTCCACAGTCCTATCAACTGTATTGAGTACAGGAAATACATGGAAAAAAATGAAATATAAGAAATGTATTTTATCAATCTAATTGATTTATAATATTCTTTGGCAGTTTTTTAAGTGAGTGTGGATGAAAAATTCAGTCAAAAATGGAAACTTTGGGTCTGACAATGTCATCTGAAACCATGTTGTCCCAGCACCTCAAACTGTCCGCACCTAAATGATATGAACCTTCTCCTTTCTTTGTAGGACAGGAATCATAGCCCAAAGACTGCAATATCAGCTGTAGAACAGATTTTCTTCTTGTTGGAAATCATTCTTTGGAGAGGCCAGTTGTTGTTGGATTTTTTTTTTTTTTCATAATTAAAATAATTAATAAATAAATAAATTACAAAATGTTGCTGATCATCTGAGAGCTGCAAGCATTTCCTGCTACAAATCTCCCTTCCAGAAAAAAAAGATCACTCATTGGTAATAAATCCTTCCATGGATCCAACAGATCTTTACAGGTTTTGCAAGACGTAATGAACAGAATAAACTAAAAGAGCAGAAAAATAGAAAAGGAGCACAAAGACAAGAATTGCTAGCTCCCTACTGTAACTTTCTGTTGTTTGGATTCTGCTTCAGGACACCAATCTTACTCAGGAACTAACTTAAGTGTTTCCTTACTCTTCACTGAAGGTAAGAGGTTTTATGAGCAAAACAAAACATCTCTTTAATCAGAGCTTCAGCTAATTCTTACATGCTGATAGGCATTGTTGGGAAAGCTCAGCTAACTAGGTAGGAAATACTTGGATATAACTAACACCTTCCATTCAAAACACCCCTGGGTAGGTCCAAAATAATGGCAAGTAACTCCATGCCCCACTCTGAGATGCAACACTTGACTACAAGTCCTCAGCTTATTTTCCCCCTTCCTCTGGGTATTTGCCATTTTAACAAGAATCCCACATACACGTGCCCAGCAGTGAGTCTGTATCCTCTCACAGATGTTCCCTGTACCCTGTCAATGCCCTGCTCCTTTCAACTTACTGTACTGCATATGTTAGGATCCTAATAAATAAAGTTGCAATGAAAAAATAAGTGTGTAACCTACCTTGGACAGAGAGTCACAGGTGATCATGAAAGAGTCAAAGCTGGTTTTTTGCTAATACTGATACTGGAGATGAGCACGGAAGAACATGCACATTTCTAGTCTTTGTACTTAGGCATGCGACCTGTGTAGACCATTTCCCACCATTATTTCAAGGCTAAAAGAATGTTAAATGATTGCAAGGAATTGAATTAGAGAACTTCAAGGAAATTCTCCCTGCTCTGCTTTTATTTGAGACATGAGAGAAGTGGTTCAATTTGGCTCCCTTGGATTACCTCTGAGAGATATGTCTGCCCAAGGTTAGCAGAAAAAAACAAGGGCCACAAAGATGATCCACAACCTGGTGGACCAGCAGCAGGAGGTCAGTCAGGGCACTCAGATGTCATTAAATACCTATATTCAGGCAACAAATACAGTGAAGCAAAGCAACCAGTGAAACTTCCTGCAAAGTCAAGTAAAAACAGGTTAGTTGTTACAGTGCAGTAAGCAATACTGTATTATGTAGCTTCTAATTTGATTATCTGAGGTTGTCTGGCCATCCCTGACTATTGAGGCAAAGTAGAAGGGGGAGAACAGAAAAAAATCAGGGACACCATGATTTTACTGATAGATGCTAGCATACACCTTTATTCCCAGCATGGCAGGTATGCTAATCATAGAATCACTATGGTTGGAAAGGACCTCTAGGATCATCAAGTCCAACCTTCCTCCCAACATTTCCCTAACCACTAGACCATAGCCTCAAGTGCCACATCCACGCGTTTTTTGAACACCTCCAGGGATGGTGACTCCACCACCTCCATGGGCAGCCCGTTCCAGTGTCTAACCACTTTCTCACTGAAGAAATTCTTCCTAATATCCAATCAAACCTCCCCTGGTGCAACTTGAGGCCATTTCCTCTTGTCCCATCATCAGTAATTTGGGAGAACAGACCAACAGCAGCCTTACTACAACCTCCTTTTAGGTAGTTGTAGAGAGCAATAGAGCATACAACATAAGGTCTCCTTTACCTATCATAAGGAAAGTACATTGCACAGTACAGGCAGTACATGGTAGTAGCCTATTTTTTCAGTCCATTTTCCCTTTTGTAACATAAAAATACTAATTGCAAGAACATGCTTTTTGTTTTCTTTACAATTTTCTTTAAAACATTTTGGGCTGCGTTTTTCCATAGTTCACAGTAATATCATCATGAAGGCTAACACAATTTTCCAACACATGAAAGAAATCACTGAACAGGCTTTAAATTATGCAAGTTTAAAAATCTTTGTGGTCGTACATATAATTTATCCACTGATCACTAGCAATTTGCATTGTATTTTAAATGAAAAGCTAATTTGTCTTCTGTGTTGAGATGTAATTTTTATACTCTGAAATCTACTGCATGAATAATAAAGTTATTAATGTTTAAAGTCCTAACCTTTTTCACTGGGCACACTGCATTATGTAATTATGCAAAATTCATTGACACGAGAGATTTTCATGTTTAACAATGCAAGTTTAAAATGTTTTTTTATGTTGGAAAAGAATAAAAAAAGTGAGCTAGGATAGAAGTTACCTTTCTTCTCTGCTTCTCTCCATTTAATAACATAAATGTAGGGGGAAAAAAAAGCACATTTAAGAAGCTGAGTTAGAATATTCTGTCCTCTGCTTCCTGTGCCTTGTGTACAAACCCCCATGGAAGAACACTGAAGAGAAACTGTCCTGTGGCCAGGAACACTTTATAAAATGCACATGCAGGAACTAACTGACCTGCAGTGCCCTGGTGATCATGTCAAGCTTCATCCCCCCAGCTGCCAAAGCACTCTGCACTCTCGTTCTCCCTAGAGGTCAAGCACCTCCCACACTAAACCACTTAGAACAGAGCAGAGAAACCAGAATTTAGGAGGGGAGGAGATCATGCAGCCCTAAAGAGGAGATAAAACAGCTGTGAGTTTGTACTCGGATCGTTATCAAGCTTGTCCTCCCTCCACTAATCAGCTCCTCTCTCCTGCATCCAGTAAGTCAGCAGGCAGACGTCACTGGCAGACGGGCTGGGTCCTGCACACAAGGTTAGCTGGAATTTTCCACTGCACATAATTTTAGACAAATGCAAGCCATCATGTACTAACAATAAAGCCCATTTACTACACATGCTGAAGGCCTGACCTACCGTACCAGCTGGAGGCCTGCACTTGAACTTACAGATCCATGAGATTCTGATCTCAAGTATCCAAGTACAAAATGAGTGAATCTATTGCTGCTCAATATCTAAACCACTTTCATCCTTTCACACCAACTAGCTTAGAGTTACCTTACAACTAGTTAAAAAGGGAAATATTTTTCTAACTCTCCAACAACTACAAAGCATCTAGAGGTAATTTAGACTAAAAACTTGAAGCTGAATTTAATCCCTAGCTTCTAACTGAAGATCACTAAAAGAAGAAATTACAAGCTCCATAATTATTACTTCAGAAGTTCATGAGTTTAAAATTAAGAAGATAATACAATGTTAAGTGTAAGGTCTGTATGACAAAGACCACTAAGAGACTTGCAAAGGAATACTTTTCTATGGGATTCAATCTTTTAATAATAAAGCCTAGAAATTAGGGTTTAATCAATATTTTAAAAGGCAAAATGATTTTCAGGAGTCAATTCCATCTAATTGTGATGAGATTTCTGTAGCATGTCTTGCTTGACAGTCCAGTGCCATGATGCATGGCTTATTTTCCCTTTTCAAAGTGATATATATAGATCTGTGGGGGGTGATGTGCAGCACTGGCTTTCTATTCTACTTTTAGACATTGGGAAGAGACCAGACAAATTTAGAATGGGATTAAGTGATTTTTAAAGCTCATTAGAAATGGTGGCTTGTAAGTTGCCATGTGCACCTCTTCTGTAGGCAGACAATGAGATCAACAGATCTTTCTCAGGCTGGTTATAAACATAAAACATGTCTAGATGTGTCACTGACACCTTTGGGAACAAAAACCTGAAGAATGCCTAGTGGACAGGAAGAAGATCATGAAAGCAAACACATTTTCTTTGGGGATTTACTTCAGTACTGAAAATGACGAAAATGAATCAATCTTTTTGCTTCATCTCCTGGCCTGCTCTCCTTAGGCAATGAAAGTCCTTTTTCATCATATCTAGTAGGTCAACTTCTGTTCTTTCACAAGTACTCATGTGTCTTCTAGGAACAAAGTGGAAATGCACAAAAAATGTTCTTTGAGAAGAGGAGGAGAAGAATTACATTATATTGATAGCGAACCTCCAGTAATTTCCAACACCATATAGTAATGTACTCGCTGTACAGGCTCTGACAGTGCTTACCTTAGTGGGTTTTAATGTGCTTGATACTTTGTTACAAAAAAAAATCAAACCAGAATACAGCAGACTTCACAAATGATTCTAAGCATGCAAAACTAAACTTCTTAATGCAGTTGTGTCCTTGTTTGAGCTAGAACAGAACCAAATTTGTTCAGTGATTTTAATTTTCAGCCAAGTCTCTTCTAACTAACTGCACTTTCTGAAGTTAGCAGCATATTTTTGCAGGCAGTGTCTGTTTCTAGCAGTGATAATGCTTCATGTTTAGACCTATGACCAAGGACTTGTGTGCAGGAAGGCTCTTGCTTATACTTGCTCTTATAGAAACCAGGGTCACTGCTAAACCTTTTGCCCTGTGTTGAGGGTGCAGAACATAAAAGGCTGCACCTTCAGGGAGGAGCAGATAGGGCAGTGACCCTAAACTGACCAGTGAGGTGTTCTATCCCATATATGTCATATTCAGTACAAAGCTAAGGGATCACGAAGGTCAAGCCCTCTTCTTCAATGGCTGGTGTCCGAGGAGGACTCCATCCATTCTGCCTTTGATCATCATCATTTTCATTAAAGCTGTTTTAGTTTTCTTCTCTAATGCATAAGTCTCTTTCCCATATTCCCTTTCCTTCCCCTTTGGGAAGGGAGAGGGAATAATAGAGAGCATCTGTCATTTGTCTAGTGGCTGACCCAGCCCTAACCCTTAACAAGCTGCAATTCTAATATCTGTATTTTTTAGCTATTCAAATCAGCTAGTGTTAGCTGTCTAATACAAGTTGCTTTGGATTTCTCCTGTAGTCAATGGAAAGAGACAGAAATATCTAGGAACAACTCATTTTTTCCTACAGCAGATGTCTGTTTTATGATAAGATGAATTAGGAGGTATCTATCTCTTACTGCTTACAGAATATTATCTAACTTTGGGGGGGTAAGTTGAGGTATGATGAACCCTGCTTTCATGCTGTGTCTGTTAACACATGCCTGGCACAAGAAGCATTCATGAGGAATAGAGATTTTCCACCTCCACATAAAATTGCAGTTCTGTCTGCCAGGGAGTACCAGGTTTGTATGAATTGATCACCTATGGTTGTTTCCCCCCACAGAGCTTGAAGAGAAGAAACCTGGTTCAGCTTGTGGGGAAACATTAGCTGTCTTTCACGCTGAGGTACGTCTTACCTGCTCCTGGGCACAATCACTTCAAAGCCTTCCTAGCACTGAACATTGTGGTGTGTATCACACAATACCAGCCTGCACATTAAAAATAGCACTTAACCCCAAATGGCCCCAGAAAGCTCTACAACGTATTTCAGCAGCTTCTGTAGTGAGCATTTGTAATGCACCTGTAACAAGTGCAACACTTTAAAAAAGGTTAAAACATTTTCACATGAAATGCAGGAATACTTTGATTTTCTAAACAGTTTGATCTAGTGGGAGGTTAATAAGGCATGGAAATTGTTTGTTTAGGTCTCATTTAATGCTCAGAATTGTTCCTCTGAATTAAAGGCATCAAAAGCCCAAACAAATTTTAAAATATGGGTGTTTCATTGACCGTTTAACAGTCTTTGCTTGAATTCCCCAGCCTCTTTTTGCAGTAAGAAAAAAAATCATGATGAAATCAGTAGAGATGCCATATTTTAAATGCAGGTAATTTATCACTGGATTTGACCCCAATTTTCACTCAGATGTGAGACAGTGACCTATACCAGCAAGTTTTCATAGGGAAAGTTATACTGATATTGACATTCATTAAATCACTTCCCAGTATGGTACTAAGCAGAGTCTCATTCTAGGTCATGTGTGGGCCATACACATATTTCATCGTGCATTATTTAAAAAAAAAAATAGTCACAGCTAAGGTGACAATATTATTAACTTGGTAAAAAAGCAATTAAAATCTTCAAAGAGTGAACTTTCAAATAGTGCAGCAACACTTAAATGTCATATTTCTGTTGCAAATGTATTTTTAATGATAACATTTCTTTGTAATGTAAATCAGCCTCCTCTCAATTATAACATGTTAATCAAGTTATTTCTCAATTGCTGCCTACCCTTCAATGCCTACAAGTCCATCACATGTCATTCTGTAAAAGCATACTAATTACTTGATTATATTTTAGTCAAGTTTTGCAAATCCAACTATTTTCTTCAAGACTGCATATTATGTGCAAATGTGTCTGTTGTGGAGGAGGGGACAGAAGAAGACATTTGCATCCTGCAAATTCAGCCTAACTGAAAATCCTTCAAAGTACCTTAGTATGCAGGATTTGATCCTAGAAACAGAAGAAAAGGAAAAATGGGTATCCACATACGGCTTCCTAATATCTCATGCACATGCTATTCCTGGTTGACCTGTCTGAGAAGGGTAAGGAAAAACACAAGGCTGAGATGAATATTTAAGAATTATTCAAAGCATATACCTCAAACGCAGAGCAGGATTTGATTGGGTAGAGGTAAATGTTGGTGACAGTGATGGGCTTGCCACCTCTTCTACATGTTGGCACTGCAGTCTCCGAAACAGCTGCCCTTATGCTTTCCGCCTCAGCCTCCGGTGGCTGCCAGCCGGGAGTCATCCTGGCTGCAGAGGAATGACTCCTGAGTTCTCTGTCCAAGACGTGTGGTATTGGAGACAATTTATCTGCATTGTTAAAGGAAGAGTGGTCACCTGGGACAGACTCTGTTGTCAGCTTTGTAAGAGAGGACTGGAAAGGAATCTCAGTGTCCGACTTAGAGAGCCTGGTGGCTATGATGAATTTCAAAAAAGTCTGAGCATCTTCAAAAGAAGACATGTAGCCAAAGGATATCCTCACGGAACCAGTGGGGCGTCCATCAACTAGGTCTATGTCATCTCCACAGACATGGCCAGCCTAGTTTGACATAGGAAGAAAACCAGAGAGTTATTATAAGAAACTTTGCTTTGTTGCCCTCTAATTTTCCAGTTATTAACAAGTCTCTTAATTCTAACCCAAAAAACTGTTTTGAAAACAGTTAAAGTATAAAGTTAACTCATGGATACAAGGAGAAAAAAATTCCAACTATCTTATTACTCACTCAAACTGCGAATAAGATAATTTTGAGATGCTTGTCCTATTCTATCCAAAGGCAAGAGTGACTTCTCAAAAGCAAGTCAAAAAACAGGAAAAGTTTGTGTGGTCCAGGATGGCCTGCTACCTAGAGCAGTCTCCAGGTATATTCCAGTCTCATCTGCTTAGTTCACTGGGATTTAAACTGGGATATTATATTCAGATAGGTGAACAAACCATGAGACTGCTGATTCTTCTGGGGCAGTTTTCTTGATATTCGGTGTCACAACAGTTCCATTTTATACTGTCAGTGGCTTATTCTTGGCTTGTGTTAAATAGTCCAAAGAAGCTATACAGCCAAGAACTGGTCTGCAATATTAGCAAAACAGACACTTGAAAAATCCAGAGTTCTAGCATCCAAAGTGACTTCCCTCACCACTGGGATATGCAGGAAATCTGTCTTGCTGATTCAGTCAACACATTGCTTTCAGGACAGAAGGAACTGGCCTTCCTCCTCTCCCCCTAACATTTCCTCATTGAAGAACACAAGTCACCGCTCATGAAAAATCTTTGTTGAAAAATGCTGTAAATACCCTAATAGTAACTTCCACATAGATACCCCTCCATTTTTCTGGAAAGCTCTCCCTTAGGGTAGAAGTTTCTCCTTCAGTAAGTGAGTCAGTGAATTCTACCACTCACCTCCAGCGAGACAAGCTAGAGAACTTTGCTCATCCATCTAACATTACCAATGGACACAAGATTTAGTCCTAAGTCAGCATCTTTATTCCTGTAAGTGCAGCAGCTTTTTTTTTTTTTGTTTTGTTAGTTTTGCCTTTTCTTTTTTCTCAGAATTTCATTTATTTATGCGTTTCTATTACATAAAAATGGAAGTGTGAATAGATTATTTACATGAAGGCTTTTTTTAAGCAAGAAATGTTCACAGTTCAATGAACACAGATGCCATTTATGCGAGGAAAAGTAAAACAAGAACTACCCTCTTTGTCAAAGCATGCAATACAGTAGTAAATATTTTAATGCAGCGTGATGTACTTTTTATTCTTGACAATAAAGCAGAAGTAACATCTGCAAAATTAGGTTGCATCTGTTGATATCCATGTAGCCCTTCTGCCAAGTACTGATTGATTAACTGAGGAGACAGGTTCCTGCTGTGCAAGTAAGTGAATTGAATTTCCACCTAAAATCCTAGGAAAAATAACCACACTTCTCCAGGGACCCTTGAGGACTGAATGTCCTCTCTCACAGGCATTTTATACATGGAAATCTTCATCAGGGAAGAAAGAACAGTGAGCATGCTGGGAAAAGGCAAAACTGATAGAAAAGGGTAGAATTTTTTTACTTTCTCAGAAAAAAAAAAATTTTTTTACTTTCTTTTGGGGAACCTGCTCCCCCTATGAAATTCAAGTATCACTGTCTTCCTCTTAGACAGATCATGCATGAGGAGACTACGGACATGGAGCTTTCCACTGTAAATCAAAGCACCATTTTGCTAAGGAGGTATTAAGGAGCTCTCACCCTTTAAGAACTTGTGCTATCAATCTGGCATATAAACTTGTTTGGAAAAGTTTCTAAAAGTCTCTTTGAAATTATAAGTGAGCTATAATACCAATACAGCCATTATAATTTTTTATCTTTTGAAGAATACCTTTAATACAATTTTGGATTGTTCTGTATTAATTTACTTTAATTTCAAACTCTAACAAGTGGGACAGACAAGGAGCCTCCCCCATTTCCTTGTAATACATCCTGCTATACATCTTTTAGTGACCACTTATAGAAAATATCAGTAATTTGGAAAAAAGTCTTTACATTCCTATTCTAACTATCTAACACACCAATAATCTAGGTAGATGTCATCTAAATTTATGTCGCTTTCTGAGATTCACTGTGCATTCTCATTTATTGTTTCCTGTGCAAATTGTGTATGCCTTTTAAACTATAACATCCAACAGCAATATAATACTTGAACAGTATTAAGTATAATTAAAGATACTTAAGGAACAACATGAGATAAATTGTCCAGAAACTTCTATTCTGCAGGAAATCTGCATTTCACCTATTTCCAAATCAGAACAAGAAGACAGAATTTCATATTTTCCAATTAAATAAAACCAATAAGCATATATTGCTTTATGTCCATCAAATGATTTTGTTTCAATACCCTGTTTCAGTGAACTGAATTTCAGTTCACTTAGTTCTTTAACATGGCAATTGAGTTGAACATCAGAGAAAGCAAATCAAATTTACCTTCATTCTTAAAGTCACAGAGAATCAAAACCATAGGATGTGGTACACCTATTTTAGCTTTTAACTAATTAGTGACTTTTTTTTTTGATACAAAGCCAGATTTTCTTCTCCCCTTCAAACCTCCCATCCTTAGGAAACTCAGAACTGATAGACAGAAGATGTCTCCTGGGTCAGTGAATATAGGTGTTTTCCATGGGAAATACATCATGTAATCTTATTCAGAAACTAACCTGCAGATGCCTTCGGATGTCCTCATTGCTTATACCCAAGTGCATCTGGCAGGCTCCTGTGTTACAGAAGCACCCTGTGCGGACGTGTATGTTGTAGAGGCTGGCCATCTTGTCCACCTTCCCAATTCAGCAGGAGATAAGACATCGGAGAAGAAAAAAAAAGAGACATTTTAAAGTTGTGGTAAACAACATACAATGTTTTAAAGGTGCAATTCATTTGGAGGCAAATTACCTCTCTAAATTATTAACAATTTACTGTAGCTTTTAGTATTCCTATAGACATTTAGGATTTTTCAGCCTTGTTATTCAGCTGAAAGGAAAAAGTGGTGGAAGCAGAATGGCCTATCTTGGCATTGAGAGACCATGCACACAGCACCACTGAGAGTACATCAGTTCAGGTTCTGATCCTGTTAATGCTAGTACATGTGCTTAATTTCAAACCTGTGAACAGGTTCATTCACATCAGTAGTGCCTGCAGTCAGGTGTCATTCAGTGACAGAACCATCACTATCAACTGCATCTGCAGAGATTGAAGAAAGACTAAAGAAAACCTTGTTCTCCAAGGATCTGAAACTGCACCTGTGGGATCTGGCACACAAGTGCTTGAAGAATTATCCCCTCAGTAAACAATAACATCTGACAGGGCAGGGACTAAACTGGAATACCTCCTTGAGTCTTCTACACATGACCACTCAATCCACCAGTTCCCTGGTGTACTTTTTCCTCGTGCTGTTCCATGTCGTACCACTTCTTTATTTTCCACTGTATAATGAATGGGCAGAAATACAATACTTGATAACAAACTGGTATGAATAAATCACGTGAACGAATGAAAAAGATGTGAAAAGAGAACAAGAACAGAAGCACATGTTTATGTATGCTTTGGAAGAAGAAACATATATGTGTGCATTGGCAGGATGGCACTGGCAGGATGGCACTGCAGGGAAGAGATATGGATAGTCAGGGTTTCATAGCACAGGTAAGAAACAATGGAAGCACACCATGGGGATCCTCTTAGCACATCTAAGAAACCATAGAAGTATACTACAGGGAGCTGAAAATGCTTTATGTTGATTTCAAAAAACAACAACAGCAGCTGGTAAGGTTAGCTGAGTAGGTATAGCTACTGACAGTGATTTCTTCAGCAATAAACAATGAAAATTTCTGGTCAGGAGTGGGGGAAAGGACAATCAGATGGTCAGAAAGGTAGCATGAAAACTAGCACATAGTATCTCTACCAGAGACTTCCAGAACAACCTTGCAGAAGCTGCATTGATCTCTTTGTGCTTTTGCCCCTCTTCTGCAAGATGGAGAGCTGAGCTCTGACAACAACCACGCTGCAGACTGAGAGGACCCCACCATGCCAGTGACACAACCCTCCTCACGGGGAGCTCAGGCTCAGCTGCACCAGCCTGACAGCTCAGCCTAAATGTGTAGGAATGGAAGGGTCAACCACCTCAAACTAACTACTTTCGTGAGCTCATGATTTACCTGCCTGAAGTATCAAAATAAACATCCAACCTAGACTTTCTAGCTGGCTTAATCTCTATTGGCTTTTTCTTGGTTTTTTTTTTTTTTTTTTTTTAAAACATAAATTCCGTTGTATAGGAAAATAACCCAAGACATGTAGCAAAGACTTTCTGGTGTAATTCAGCCTATCTTCTGACTTCATCTATTTTCTGATGTCAGTCTATCTTCTGACATCTCTGAGTTTAACTGTGTGAGATACCAAGCACCTTAACTTCACCATCTTATCAGCTTGAAAAACCAAGCCCTCTGTTAGAATTTACTCTAGGCTAAAATAAGTCAAGCTAAGTGGCATTTAGCTCTCCTAAAAGCAGGTTAAACAGCATTAATGTGTGGGTTGTGTTGGTTTTCTTTTTTTTTTTTTTTATGTGTGGGGCACAAGGTACTCCACACAAAAATGTGCTGTATACACAGAAAAAACCCTACATAATTATAGTGCACAAGTTCTGAAGTTCACATTTAAAAATACTCTGCCCCACTAGTTTAGTTCAAAACCATTCATTTCTCAAATGGAGATACAATCAAAATATCTCCCTATATCCAGACTCAGAAAGCAAAGAATAGAGTGAGTCCCGAGATCCCTGTTCACAATTAATGCCTTGGAGAATATCTTGTGTTCAAAACATGTTTCTCAAATCAGAGTTATAGTAAAAGGCATTGAGAAAGACTGTTGTGGTGTCACTAGTTTTGTTTTGTCAGAAGGCTTCAGTCTGGCAACAGTTACATTTTCTTGACTTCTTTTTCATTTAGATGAGAAAAACTGTCATGCTGGCATAATGTGGTTTGTCATGGTGCTAGTGACTCGCGGGTGGATCTATCATTCCGTTAACGATGACAAGCAAGGCAAAAATCACGACAGATACTTCGCTACTGAATTCATACAATGTTTGACTTTATTTGCTTGGTATACAAAAAGCTTTAAAATATATATATTTTTTTTTCTTTTTACTGTGTTTTTAAAGAATCATTGCTGGGGCAGCCTTGCTTATCAAAGTGTATGTTGTGTAATGAAGTTTCCCTCTCCCAATTTCAAGGAATTGCTAACAAGATTTAAAAAAAAATCTTTTTAACTTTGTCAAACAAACTATTACTTTCTTTAATGAACAGTAGCTTTCATTCTCGCTTTGGACCTGACACCATTCTCCAATAACACTTTAAATTGTGATATATATTAATCTGTACGGAAAAGATTAACGATACATAAAAACATATGAACACTTGAGAAATATGGCAAATTGTGGTTCAGGATAAGAGAGATGAATTATCCACAGCTTTAGTATTTATTGATCTCCGTTATCAGCAATGTGGTAACGCACACAGGTCTTGGGACCATGGTGGACAGTGCTCAGTGAAAACCCACAGCACGTAAAGGATCAGCAGGGGCAGCAGTGCAGCTCTGTCTCCCTTGGCAGGCATGCTTCACTTCCCCCTGGACAGAGGCTTTGATCTCCTCTTGTTGTACCATCACCCTAGAAATATGCTACTCAGGGAATTTAATTTCTCTCTGCAGTGCCACCACATAGCAAAACAAATAGAACATAAAACATCTGTTACAGTTATTCCAATGAAGAAAAGCTTATTTAGATAAAGCACATCTTTAAAATTACCATAAGGACCAATAGTGGCTATGGAACCCTGGGTTATGAAATACAGAATGCTGATTGCAGCTCTGTCTGTAACAGCAGCAGGCAACTTTTGGGAGCCAGGAATATCTTCATCAATGAAGGCACAGAAGCATGAATGGTACTAATGGTAAGTACACAGCTTAATGTATTCAGCTTGTCAGTTTTGTTGACTCCCTGGATCTGGTATTTGGAACTATTGTGCCTTGGTCTTTCAGAGCTTAAAGGCTACAATTAAATGGCAAAACACATGCAGAAAACTTGTAGCATTTTTACTGATTTCAGTCGGTGAGGCCATAGTAATTAAGCCATCATGACATCTTGGAGTCCCACCTGCTCTTCAGAGACCTTTTGCATTCATTACTTTTTCTGAAGCTTTCTGTGGGCCAAGCCCTGTAGGTTGCTTCACACCCCAACACTTATGATGTCAGATTATCTTGATTTTTGACAAACAAAAGGTGCTTTTCGCACTTCCAGACTGTGGTCTATGAGTTCAATAAACACACATGAACAAAGTTCATCTAAATCCATTTTTAAAAGAATTTGGTTTTTTTTTCTGAGATAGTTCCTATTTTAAGCAGAGTTACTTTCCTCAGTGAGCCTTCCTCTAGTATTGCATATTGACCAAATACTCACAGTCAGGGTTATTTTCATACCACTATCTGATAAGTACTATTACTTCTTTTTTTTTTTTTTTTTTTTTTTTTTAAATGCAAAAAATATTAAGGTGGAGTCTTTCTTTCTCATTTTAAAGCATTACCTTGCAATAGTCTCTCTTGGATATCTGGTATTTTATTACCCACTGAGAAGATGGACAGCTCAAAAAAAAACCCCATAATTTGATTCTGGTGTGTTCTGATTTCCCATCCTCTGTTACACGTTGCACTGGTGACTGTTTTGCCTTTGCTAAATGACTGAGTTTTGCAACCCATGAACTTTAGGGCCTCTGTGGTGGTCAGCTGAAAGGTGTAAGCTCTTCTCTGGCTTCAGGCTCCATTTAAGTAAGTCTGAGAATGATGCTTAGTGTAGGTAGATAAATACTAAGTGATAGTAAATATTTACAAATAGCACATAGTTTTGCATTATATCTAATTAAGTAAGTTTAAGACTTTCACTAAGAATGATGGATTCTTTAGCAACCTCTGCTGAATTCATTCCCATAGGATACAATTCTGTAGCTCTATCAAATACTTCTTATTTTTGCAAGTAATTTTACTGAATATCATAGGAATGAGTTACACAAATAAATGAACTTTTTATAATAGCTCATGAAGTGTCCAAAATCATATAAGTCAATACTTACAGGAACTGGAATTCGGACTTCTCATTCTACTTTCTACAATGCTCAAATTTCTGAGCAGTTTGTTTGTCTGATGGATTTGCTCATTACAAGAATTTCACTGCACACCATTGATGGCTGGTTATAAAACAGGTTTCATGACACCATTCTCCACATCCACTGGTAAATTAATCCACTGACTTATGGCATGGAATTGAAGAGAAAGTAAGCTAACTCTTTGTGTCATCCAGACTGAAATGTTGCTGATGCAAATGCATAGTTAATTTTGTTTAATACAATTTAATAAGAAGTAGGTTAGAAGAAAAAAAAAAATCAGCACGTTTCCAAATCATTCAGTAGAAGGAAGAAAGCATTTTAGCTACGTTACAGCATACTTAAACTGGTTTAACTGTATGATTTCCTGCAAGAGAGGAATTTTTCCCCATCTCAGGGAAAGAATTTCTGCATGGGCAGGTTCCCACAGTATTGATGAGTCTGATCTTCTCCTTCTTACGGCATCTCAAGTTGACAATGGTTAAAATTAACTGGAGAGTGGATGCAAATCTCTCTTCAGTCTACACCCGTTGATCACTCATTCTGGCAAAAAACCATAGAATCATAGAATCATAGA
>NW_008630349.1:0-8805 GCF_000691845.1 Merops nubicus
CACCGCTGCGTACGCAGCTGCGTGGCGCACAGAGGCTCACTCTGCTCTTCTCCCTTCTCCGGTGTAACACGTTTCGCTTGCCAAACTCATTTTTTCCGTTTCTTTGTTAAGTCTGGTACTTACCCTCTGTTACAGAAGTGGCTTGAAAAAACGTTGGGTGTGTTAAGAGCCAAATGCCTGACAGCAGAATTTAAAGTGCAAAGATGTTTACATGATGCTAGCCTTTCAGCTGGCACTATTTTAAATTTACAAATCCCCGTTTATTGACTGAATATTCTTGCCATAGCATACTTGTGCAGTTTTACAGAGAGGGGAAGTGCAGAGAACACCTCTGGTCAAAGCTGTACTCGGCACATCCCAAATTCTGAACGCCAATTTGAATTTCTTAGGCAGCTCTTATCTTTAGAAATAGCTGCAACATTGTGTGGAGCCAAAATCTGGGATCTTGAACACTGAAATTGTTGATCTTGATCCAAACTTTTGCTCCTGGGCCACTTTGTCTGGTAATACGTTAACACGTTTTCAGCCTTTTTTGAGAGGTGGAATCTGAAGCCCACAAGCAACAGGCCTGCTTTCCTTAGTGGCCTTTCAATAAACTGCAAGTCTAAACTCTTGCACTTGCTGGGATTGAAGGAATCGTATTCTACAGATGGGTCCTGTTGCTTCTCCAAATCATATACTTTGTGAGTTTACAAGTTTTGATACCACAGTAGTGCATAAAACCATTTAAATTTCTTCCAAAGCACTATAAATAGTTGTCCCTGCTTATTGCAGGGAGGTTGGACTGGATGACCTTTAGAGGTCCCTTCCAACCCAAAACATTCTGTGATTCTATGATAAAAGAGCCCTTATTTTCCATTCTTGCTGAATCTTTATTAATGAGAAGTGTCCTCTTCACAGGGCTCTGGTCAGAGACCTCACTGTAGTTATTTGAATTCATCTCAGGGTTGAACAGAAAATATTAGAGAGATTCCTTTAGCAGTGTTGAAATAGCGTAAGTGAGCATATCTGATGCTGACGATGCATATGATATTCCCAGCAACTGGCTGACATGCCTTCAAAAGATCAAATTCAGCCTTCCTTGCATGATGTAAGATAAAAATCTGGCCTAGGATTTAAATGTACCTGGTAATTAAGTTTAAAGAACAATAATGCCTCTCAAACCTCTCCAGGCCTACAGTAAGCATGCTGGAATCTTGGTTGCCATTTCTGCAAACAGTTTACAATTCACATACCTCTGCAAATCCAATCCTGATCTCAAATTGCTGCTCATAAACAACATAGCAGAGATTTGATGTATGAGGGCATGTTCTGAATTCCCTTTGCTAGCAGCAGCGTGGCTAACTCCTAGCATTAAAACCCCCTTTTATTTCTCTTATTATTACAAAGAGCACTCTGCATTTTTTTTTTTAGTTTTTTTTTTTTTTTTGTGACTGGTGGCAAGAAGGCAGATGTAGTATGCTTTATTCTCCTCTTCTTCTGCTAACTGTCTGCAAATTAATATTTTTCACAACTGGAGGCAGGGCAGCCTCTGTTAACCATCCCAGACTTTCTCTGGTTGTCCATCAAAGCCAGATGTTGTTAACCTTCTAAGCATGATTTAAGGTTGGACTTGATGATCCTAGAGGTCCTTTCCAACCACAGTCATTCTATGATTCTATGATACAAAGCTGATCTTTCAGGCTGTGCTCTTGCTTAATCTTAACACGTTACTGTTTCTTGTATTATATTATATTATTATAAACTCAGAAGTGCAGTGATAATTAAAATTGATGTAAACTCTCCTGTTTCATTAACTGTATTTTTAAGGGAGGGAAAGAAAGGTCTTTGCAGGACAAAGTGTTCAAATAAGATAGAAAGAAATTACTTGCCTCCATTTATTTGACATAGCAATATACACAAAATTAAGGACTCTGTCCTCAGTTATCAGTTGTTTCATGAAGACAGGCAAGCATCCCAACACATATATTACCCTGGGGAACCTGAGAAATTTTTCAGAAGTGAAGTCTGAGACAGTTTGAAAAGAATTGTGTTTCAAGAAGGATTTAGGGTCAGGAAAACCGGGAGCCGAGAACTAGGGTATGCAAGACTGAAAGGAGAATTGTGCAAGGTCAAGAACAGAAACAGGTCTCTCTCATTTTACCTTGCACTTATTTACCTGTGTTTAGCCAGAAGTATGTTTTATGAGGAGAAAGGCTCCTGTCCTGAGCTGGGATTGTTCCCAGTGGTCATTGCTTTAATGGTAAGTTATTTTAAGAGACAAGGGATGGAGGCCTTAAAAGGACCAGAGATACCAAATACACGTCCAGACAGGAAAACCCATCTTTAATGTAGCCTAGTCTTAGGGTTGTAGAAGCTGGTTGTCACTGGCCCTCTGGTCTTGTATTGACATATCCGCTAAGGGTAGGTTGCTCTTTCCTGGAGCAGCCACTGGGGATGAGTGATGATATGAAAGAGCTTGACAGAACAGGGTTCAGGGAAACTTAGTCATGGGGTCATGGAGTGCTGCATGACACCCCTGCAAAAACGTCGTTCATGTTATTTCTTCTTCACGAGAGTAGTTCTATAAAGGCAAGACTTTCTCATCTTCATTGTGTCTCTCACGTTCGTATCAAGTGCATTTTAGTATAATGGGCATACTTGCACTGGCCTGTGCTTGGGAGGTGTGTGGGACATGCATCTGGCATTTGGGAAGTGTTAGCACAGGAGCCAAGCAACAGACTAGTGAGTCTTAATAAGTCCTACTGGAAAAGTTGGTAGAAGCTGGGTTAAAAAATTAGATCTAGTAGAGACATGTATTTACATGCCATTGTAGACAAAGATGGGTGTGATTTTACAGGAAGAAAATAGCACCTCAGGTATGTAGTTCACTTCAGGTATTCCTCTTTGAAGAAGCTTTTGGTTATGTGAGCACATGCTTATCTCCAGAAGGCTTTTGACAAGATTTCTCAGTGTCAAAAGCCCTAATGTACAACAGAATGAAATTAAAGGTCCTTCATGGATTCAACCTTCAACTGCTTATGGGTAGATATAAAGAGTATGAATAAAAGTCAGGTTTTTCAGTCCTCTGGGCATCTAGCCTGGGGCCTGTACTATTTGACATATTCATAAATGATGTAGAAAAAGAGAATGAGAAGAGGAAGACAAAATTTGCATGTGATAATAAAATACTCAGGGCAGTAAAACCAAGAAACAGCTATGAATGATTACTTGCCTTTCAGAAAGATCTCATGATGTTGGTAGGCTGGAGGATAGAACACCAAGTGAAATCCAGTGCTGCCAAACATGGATCAACAAATTTGGAGAAAAAAAAATAGGCACAATTGTTATCCCCAGGATGGAGATTCATAACATACTTCTGTGAAGAAGTCAGCTCACTTCGCAGTGGCTGTTAAACATAAAATAGTAAGAGTTACTAGGAAAGAAAAAGTAAGCAAGAAAGGCAATACTATTATGCTACTACAGATATTTGTGGGGTGTGTGTATCCTGGCCACTTCTTCCAGTCAGAACTTGTATCGCTGAGAGGACAGAGCAGAAGTGAAAAAAAAAAAAAAAAAAAAAAACAAAAAAATTTCAAAGGTTAACAAAGATGAGCAAAGATCTGCAACAGATGTGTTCAAAAACAGGCAATGATTCTGCTGCCTGCAAAAAAAGATATATGAGATGCGGGAACAAAAGAGATCGCTATAAAAGAGTTAGTGATACAGAAAAGGCATATAGAGAGTCCACTTGCTTTCATAAAAACAGCAGAACTGAGAGAGGATCAATGAAATAAGGTGGTGCCAGACTTGAGGTCAAAAGGAGGTATTTCATCATAGGTACTGAAGTATGGAAAATATTGGCATAGGTTTGTGAATGGCAAAAGTTAGCATGGAATTAAAAATATGATTAATTACCTGAATGGAAGAAAATGCTGTTTGACACAAAGGTAACATTTCTGGCAGAGGAGTTTGTGAGCCAGAAACCACTGGATGCTGGAAAGATAGTCTGGGGAGGCCTGTAACTCTTCACAGCCAATTTCTGGAGAGTCATGCTGAGCTGCATAAATCTATAGTGGGACACACTGTAGCTTATGTGCATCCTTATGTTTGGGTGAAGTAGCAATGAGAACCAAAAGGGAAAAGTGAGCGCAGAGTACGGGCTGTATAAGACCCTGGTAACATGCTGAATTTGTCAGCTCATGCTGATACCTGGGATGCTCTAACTTCACCTATTTTACCATGTAACAAGGTGCAAGATGACATCCAGAAGAGAGGGAATGAATATCTTTTTTACTGCACCTGTGCTGCCAGATTGCAATGGAAGAGCATAAAGTTTGTGTCCTGGGAAACACACTCAAACTAGCAGATGACTTTTCTCCCAGACACTCAGGTGCAAGTACCCTTGTGTTTCTGACAATGATTGTGCTTAATGTTGTGTTTGTAGGATTATCTATCTAGTTGTATCTGAGTATCCATGGCAATAGCCTCTTTTTCCACTAGATGTCCCACAAAGCTAGTGGTTGCAATTATTCTGCTCAACCAGTACTTCAGCTGCAACTTATAGTCTTCAAAATAAAGAGTTTTACTAAATAGAAGCGATTTACTCATCTGCATGCTGATGCTTGAGGTAGTACTGCATAGTAAGCTTAATATATCAAACCATATTTATTAATCTAGATTTCAGTGGGAATTTATTGTTTCTTCAAGGATTCAAGTCAAACAAGTTGTAGATGTCTAACTGGACCCCAGGGGACTCGAATGAACAAACTAGATTCGGAGCTGGTGCTTCTTGCAATGTAACATGATTCTGCACAGCTAACAACACAAGGGTTCTTCTAAAAGCTGGTCACATCCTGTTACTGGTAGTGTTTGGGGGTTTTGTTTCTTCTAGGGACCTGCCTTTGTAAGGAAGGCTTTTGCTTTCAAATTTCCATCTCTTCTCTTTCTAGCATATATAAGATCTGATATACAGATCACCACATGCATACAATTTACTCTGCTTAGGGTAAAAAGATCTGCTTATTAACTCTTCCACTGAGAATATGGAGATTTAGTTGCCTGAGTATAGGTATCTTTTTGTTATTCTACTCATAGCCAACCCTGCTGCTCCTTCTTCAGGAGAGACAGCAGTGCTGGATGCATGAGCTGAAAGCTGTATCAGTTACTGACTCTACCACTAGCACAGTACTCTGGAATTCCCTTTCTGGGATATCTGGGCAGCTAAATTTGTGAGCCCTTGCTCTAAATGTTGCTAAAATACATTTACAGTGAGAAGATGACTTCTTTTTTTTACTTTTTTTTTTTCAATAGGAATGTTGCTCAACAAATGGGTTAATAAGTTATTTTTCTTTTTTTTTTTTAAATAAATAAATGCAAAGAACCATAAGAACATTTTATCTAACATCCTTTACAATAGAAAACAGAGATATGGGCTGTACAGTTGCTAAAGCAGATATTCAGAAAGGTCTCTAGTGCTCCTGAAAGGGTGTCTGTTTGCTGGAGCAGCATAGTTTCTAGAAAGACACCCAACCTTCAGTGAAAGACTGCAAAATCCACTATGATCCTAGGTATGTTGTTCTGAGAAGTAATTACTCTCATTGTTAAAAATGTGTGGGTTTCTTCACATTAAATTTGTCCAGCTGTATTTCTACAATGGGCCTGATTATGACTTTCCATGTTAGGCTGAAGACTACCAGAACCAATATAAAGGCCTAGGAACAAGGTTACTATTTGTGATCTGCACAGTGTTATACTTTAAGACTCATCATGGTATCTAGATGGTACAAGTTTATAAAGAGATGCAGAAAAAGAGACTGTAGGAACCAGATTTAGATTACTAGGAAGAAGCTTATCTTCAAGAGCCTTAACTATCAGATCCTCCTTTGGAAGGATTCTCCTTCCAAGTCTCTGCTCGGCTAGAGCTTGCAAAAAAAAAATAAAAAAAATTGTTGGGAGTATCATGGTTTACTGGGAGGGGAACCTCTGTGTTTTCACAGCCCTGACTGGCAATGCCTTTGGTAAGGTTCAAATGAGGAGTGAGGGTTGTCTTCTCCAGTTAATGTTTCTCTGAAATCACAGTCTCTCTTTGCAGGGTGGGTGGCTGTGTAAACCCAGATAACCAGATAGATCCACACAATCCAAAATAACTACCCCAACACTTTCATGGCTATTGCAGTGTTAAAATAGACTAACAAAGTTTGTCTTGCTTGTTCATAGTAAGATTTCTAGTTCTCCCTTTTTTACTCCAAGCCCATCACAATGTTTCTTCCTTCTGGAGAATGAATTCACTTTCATATTTTCAGCACGTCCTCAGCAGCAGCTGCTAAAACCTGGAGTTCTTTGACTTCATACTCCTACTTACATCATGTCTTACAGGGGACTTCTGAGCAAGCCTGGGGTGAAAGAGCCACTAGAGACTTTGGCAGCACTATGCCTACTGAGAGGAGATTGGCCACGTAATGGTAAGAAAGCAACTGAGGAAGTGCCTTAGATACTGACCATTCAAGTTAGGAAGAAGTAACTCTGGGACAGCAGAAGAAAATTCACAAAACTGAAGGAAGAAAAGAGCTTGTAGAACATCATAGAACAGTTTAGATTAGAAAGGACCTTTAAGATCATCAACTCCAACCATCAAACTGGTACTGCCAAGTCCACCACTGAACCATGCCACTAAGTGCCACATCTACATGGCTTTTTAGGCATGCTGACTTCACCACTTCCCTGGGCAGCCTATGCTTAACTATCCCTTCAGCGAAAAAAATTTCCTAATGTCCAACCTAAACCTGTTCTGGTGCAACTTGAGGCTGCTTCCTCTTGTCCTACTGCTTGTTACTTGGGAGAACAGACCGATCCCTCACCTTGCTACAAACTCCTTTAAGGTAGTTGTCAAGAACAATAAAGTCCCCCTGAGCCTCCTTTTCTCCAGGCCAAACAACCCTGTTTCCCTCAGTTGCTCTTCATAAGACTCATGCTCTAGGCCCTTCACCAGCTTTGTTGCCTCTTTGGACACACTCCAGCACCTCAGTGTCCTTCTTGTAGTGAGGAAGCCAAAACTGAACACCATATTTGAGATGCAGCCTCACCAGTGCCGAGTACAGAGATACAATGACTTCCCTTGTCCTGCTGGCCACACTATTTCTAATACAAGCCAGGATGCTGTTGGTCTTCTCCGCCACCTGGGCACACTGCTGGCTCCTGTTCAGATGGCTGTCAGCCAATGCCCCCAGGTCTTTTTCTGCTGGACAACTTTCCAGCCAACATTCCCCAAGCCTGGGTTGTTGTGACCCAAGTGCAGGACTCAGCACCTGGTCTTGTTGTACCTCATACTACTGGCCTCAGCCCATCGAGCCAGCCTGTTCAGGTCCCTCTGTAAAGCCTCACTATCCTCAAGCAAATCAACACTCCTGTTCAGTTTGGTGTCATCTGAAAACTTACTGAGGGTGCCCTTCATACCATACCATCATCCAGATCATTGATAAAGATATTAAAAAGAACTACCCCTAGTCCTGAACCCTGGGGAACACCACCATGTGACCAGCCAACAACTTGATTTAATTCCATTCACAGCCACTCTTTTGGGCCAGGTCGTGCAGCCAGTTTTTTATCCAGTGAAGAGTATGCCTGTCCAAACCATGAACAGCCAGTTTCTCCAGGAGGATGCTGTGGGAAACTCTGTCAAAGGCCTTACTAAAGCCTGGGTAGACTAAATCTACAGCCTTTCCCTCATCCACTAGGTGGGTCACTTTGTCATAGAAGGAGATCATGCTAGTCAAGCAGGACAATGCCTTTTATGAACCCATGGTGACGGGGCCTGATCACCTGGTTGTTCTGGATGGGGCACTCAATGGCATTGAAGACAATCTTCTCCCTAACCTTCCCGGACACCGAGGTCAAACTGACACTCCTATGGTTCCCTGAATCTTCCTCTTACCCTTCTTGTATGATTGAGGCAGGAATGGAAGGAAGATTCTTTTGTGGGAGGGAGTTTTCATGGTCACTAGGTCTGGCATCCTTGGGACACCATACTACCTAGACCCAGACCAGCTGCCTCTGGAACCTACTTTATTCTTGCCCCAAAATTAGTCTTGTTGGAGGATTTAGCTGTTTACTCCTTCACTGCTTACTAAAGTTCTGATTTTCACAATAAATTTTCTCTGACCCTGTTCGCAATCATTTTTTGTCAGCACTTCACTTTATCAAAACAGTTTTTTCTTTCTATCATTTTTACCATCAAAGTATAATCAAAGACAGAAATCATTCTCTCAGCCATCATTTTCTTAAAGTTTAGTCCAATCCTATAAAATATTATCTCTCTCATTTTGTATAAAAAAAAATTTTCTGTTTAAATCTAGTACACTCATAAATGTGTGAAAAACATTATTGATTATCTGAGAAACCAGCACAACACATTTAAAAAGAAACAAGGGTACATTGTTGTAATTTTCTTTTAAGTATCTGTAAAGTTCTGTCAGATAGAAAACAGAGTCTATCCCAAATCTTCCTAAAGTAGATTTTGAAGCAGAAATATCTTAGTTTAAGAACAGTATTTTTAACATTTGTTTTTATTCTGCATTCTGCTCTAGTCTTTCTCTGTGTAAGTAGTTTGTTTGCTGTTTTTCACTCTAACAGGTTCCTCTTTTCCTATTGTATGTGAAGGACTTGCCTAAAGTAGATTTTGAAGCAGAAATATCTTAGTTTAAGAACAGTATTTTTAACATTTGTTTTTATTCTGCATTCTGCTCTAGTCTTTCTCTGTGTAAGTAGTTTGTTTGCTGTTTTTCACTCTAACAGGTTCCTCTTTTCCTATTGTATGTGAAGGACTTG
>NW_008630350.1:0-1163 GCF_000691845.1 Merops nubicus
CACCCACACCTTCAACCTGGTCACCCCATTTCCCCAGGGGTGGGAGAGCCTGAGAAGGAGGCTGGTGATGCTCAACCTCATGCAAAGAGCCAAAACCCATTGGGGGAGGTCCCAGTCTGAAGGAGCTGAAGCTGGAGGGGAAGAAATTTTGGATCCAGCAGCATCTCTTGGTGCCTAAAAACCACGAGGAGTTTAGGAAACACCCGGACATCACCCAGCCCCACATTTACCTGCAGAAGCATTAATAAAGACACAAGAATACCCTTCCTCCTCCTGGGGGAGAACATCACAAGGCAGAGGCAGGTGCCCACCAACCAAATGCATCCAACAAAGGTCTCTGACGGCCTCGCAGAAGCCCTGGCACGGCGGGGGGGTTACGGGCACCCGGCTGCTACACCCTGGGAGCAGCAACAAGCAGAGGAACCACTCCAGGTAACGATGGCACCGAGATTCCAGCAGCCCCTCCCACGCCAGCCAAGCCACCCCAATCTCCACCTCGTCGCCGTGGCCCAGGTAGTTGGGCAACCTGACATGGTGGGTGGCCAGCAGGCTGCAGAAAGGGAGGTGGGGTGGGATGGGCGAGCAACGCCCGGCTGGTGGCAAGAGTTTGGGGGAGGGTGGGAGCCCCACGTCGCCGCCCTCATAGAGCTGCGCCGTGGCAGAGAGCAAATCAAACTCAGCTCCGTTGGCAAGCGAAGGATTTGAGCCGTTAGCCACCCTCCTGGTAGCCAAAAGAGGGTTGTGGGTCCCCTTCTTGCCCAGCAGCGCCAGCCCCGGGAGGGTGGCACGGTGGTGGGGTGGTGCCACGGGGTCCTCGGGTGGCCCTGCCCGCTCAAGGGGACTGGCACCTGGTGAGGAAGGAAAAGGTGGACTACCTGGCCGGGGACCTGTTGGTGTCTGCAAAGGTATCTGCATCCCTGGGGTGGTGGGGGTCCCCGTCCCCAGGAGATGGGGGTCATCGGTGGAGCCCATCCCCTGGAGATGGGGGTCATCGGTGGTCTCTGTCCCCAGGAGCTGTGGGTCCTTGGTGGTCTCTGTCCTCAAGAGTTGTGGGTCCTTGGTGGCCCCTGTCCCCAGGAGATGTGGGTCATCGGTGGTCCCTGTCCCCTGGAGATGTGGGTCCTTGGTGGTCCCTGTCCCCAGGAGATGTGGGTCCTTGGTGG
>NW_008630350.1:1273-1735 GCF_000691845.1 Merops nubicus
GATGTGGGTCCTTGGTGGTGCCTGTCCTCAAGAGCTGTGGGTCCTTGGTGGTCTCTGTCCTCAAGAGTTGTGGGTCCTTGGTGGTGCCTGTCCCCAGGAGCTGTGGGTTTTCAGGGCTCCTTGTCCTCAGGATCTGTGGGTCCTTGGTGGTCTCTATCCCCTGTAGATGTGGGTCCTTGGTGGTCCCTTTCTCCAGGACCTGTGGGTCCTTGGTGGCCCCTGTCCCCAGGAGATGTGGGTCATCAGTGGTCCCTGTCCTCAGGAGCTGTGGGTTTTCAGTGGTCCCTGTCCCCAGGAGCTGTGGGTCCTTGGTGGTCCCTATCTCCAGGAGCTGCAGGTCCTTGGTGGCCCCTATCTCCAGCTGCTGCAGGTCCTTGGTGGTCCCTTTCTCCAGGAGCTGTGGGTTTCCAGTGGTCCCTGTCCCCAGGAGCCGCAGATTTCCAGTGGTACACAGCAGCTGGC
>NW_008630350.1:2025-2634 GCF_000691845.1 Merops nubicus
TGGTTTTCCAGTGTCCCCTGTCCCCAGGAGCTGCAGGTCCTTGGTGTCCCCTGTCCCTGGGAGCTGCAGGTCCTCGTTGGAGCTCCTGGCCACAAGCTGGCCGGGGGCAGGTGCCGTGCTGTGGGGAGGAGGGATGCTTGGCCGTGCCACCCTCTCCACCATCCCCATGCCATTCCTGTCCCACTGCTTCTCCTTTCCATCCGTGGTGCCCTCACCCACGGGTGCCACGGTGCCAGGACCCAGCTCCTGGTGCCCTGGGGGGGTGACATCCCCCAGCACCCAGCCACCCACCGGGGGGGTGATTCCCTCCTCGGGTGCTGCCTTGCTCTTCGTGGGGCCCCCCCAGAGCCAGTCCAGGAGCCTCGTTTCGGAGGAGGAGAAGCAACAAGCCAAGAGGAGCAGAAGATCCAGGCGAGGTGGAGCCATGGGGATGAGGATGGGGGGGGCAAACCCAGCGTTTTGGGGTGCTCAGGGAGGGGAAGGAAAGGAGGGATGAGGCAGGAGTCCTGCCCCAGCCTGTCTCCCGGAGCTCTCTGTTGCTCTCTCCTCCTCTCTCCAGCTCTGGCACAGGAGTTCTCCAAGGGGAGGAGTGGCCACTGCTGCTGGCCC
>NW_008630350.1:3007-3587 GCF_000691845.1 Merops nubicus
CAAATCTCCCAGCAAAAGACAACAAGGAAGGGAAAACAAGCCCAGAAAAACATTTCCAAGAGTTTTCACTAGGCGGAAACACGAGTCTCAAAACTCAAGTGGTTTTTAAGCTGCTTTTCCAGCTCGGTTACAGGGCCAGGACCCCCCCAGGTGCTGTCTCAGGACCTTGAGCGTGGTGCCAGGGATGCCTCAAAGCCAAGAAACCAGAAATCACCCTCTGGAGCACTCATCTCCCTGAAGCTTGGCATAAAAACCACCCCTGGGGCAGCTGGCACTGCTCCAACCCCCCCAAAAAAAACCTCACAGCAGCTTAAATAAAATCCCCCCCAAATCCACCCAGCTCCTTTTCCCACGTCTGGAGGAAGCTCTTGGACCTAACCACCACGCTGCTGGTGCCGTGAGGGTGGCCTAGCCACCTTTTTCTGGCTCAAAAAGCATCCCCAAGAGGGGACCTTGGTGGGGAGACCCCAAATTTTGGCTCCCTGGAGCTGCCAAGCAGCGTGATGGGGGGGAGCAACACCGTGGAGCAGGAGGGGCTGCGACTCCCCTCAAGCTCCAGATGAAAAATACTCAGGGAAAA
>NW_008630350.1:3709-4006 GCF_000691845.1 Merops nubicus
CGCCTGCAACGTTTCCCACGTCGCTTTTTTAACAAAAAGGGTGAGTTTTCCCCTTAAAAATGCTCTCTGGCTGCAGCTCAGAGGCTGGCCCCGTGACCGATGCTGTCAGGGGAGCGTGTTACAGCACAGCCCACGACCCAAATCCAACGTGGGAGTCTTTTTTTTTGGGCCCATCTCAGAGTTTCCACAGGCTTCCCCTCCCCCCAAAATCTCCAATTTTGTGTCCTCCCCTCAACCTGAAGGAGACGGAGCCAGGCTGGCAACCTGCCCCCGGCGTGTTGGGGCTGCACCCAGCTC
>NW_008630351.1:0-1821 GCF_000691845.1 Merops nubicus
GAAAGGGAATAAGGGAGACTTATTGATAACAAAAGTAAAGCAGTCTTAATTAAAATAATAAAAAATGTAATATATACAAAGTCAGTATCGAACCCAACTCCCCCCCCCTAATAGCAAAATGTTACCCCCGATGCTGGGGAGCGGGCCCTGGGGAAAAGTCCCAGACTGGACTCAGCAGCAGGTGACAACTGGGTACAGGGGCTGGATTCTGGGACTTGAGCACACGGCTCGGGACCAAAGGCAGGATGGACGGAGTCCTCCTCGGATGCTGGCCACTGAAGGAGCAGCAAAAGAGAAAAGGGGCTTGACCCTTGTGATCCCTCAGCTTTACACTGAATATGAGGGACATGGGATGGAATGCCCCACTGGTCAGTTCAGGGTCACCTGTCCTGTCCACACCTCCCCTCAGGTGTGGCCTTTCATTTCTGCCCCCCTCAGAATGCTGCACAGGATTTAGCAGTGACCTCGGTCTGCACACCAGTCCTTGGTGGTAGCTCTGAACATGGGGTGTTACCACTGCTAGAAGCAGACACTGAAAATCTGCTGTTACCTTCAGAAAGTGCAGTTAGAAGAGCTTTAGCTGAAAAGTAAAATAATTAAACAGAATTAGTTCTGTTTTAACCCAAACCAGGACGCTTAGGTTGCCTGACAAAGATTGTGAAAGACAAAGGCAATAAAGTTTTACTCTGAGAGAAGGTGAAACTATGTTTCCAGTTACAGTTTAGCAGTGTTATCACCCTTGCCCCTCCCTTTTCTTAGGGAGGGGGCACATTCCAGGTTGACTGAGACTGCTGCTGTAAGGCAAGCTGCTGACAGAGCAGCACAGTGTGCTTGTGAGTGTGGGAGTCCTTCTCCAGGAGCCCATTCCAGCAGACTTGATCCCTCTTGTTACTTGGTGAACTTCTGCAAGGACAGACTATGAAACACACCCGTCCAAATAAATGTTTTCTGTTGTGAAATACTCTATTCATGAATATGGTCAATGAAATAACTGACTCATTTGCTGTGCTATGACACATTTAATGCTCCATGCTTCATTGTTTAACTCTTTCTTCTGCTGACCACTTGCCCAATACAGAATGATGTTATTACTAACAGGCAGGCCAGCAGCCAAACTCCTCCCTCTGCTCCCACATCAGACACCCCAAAGGGCGGGACGGCGGGAGGGAGGAATGAGTCAGTGCACTCACTCACCACAGTAGACGTGAAGAAAAGAGTGAGCCAGATGAGGATCCAAACCATGGGAGGTGGTAGCAGCCAGGCAATGAGCCCAGTTACATAGTAGACACTCAGAGACTGCATCATGTTCTGGCCCTGTCATCCTGGGAAGTGCCCTTGCCATGAAGAGTCTAGGTGACCTTCTGGTAGCCAGAATCCCCACACAGCACACCCACTGTGCAGACAAACCTTCCAACCTCCCATACAACAAGAGTTAGTTCTTATATGAGTGGCCTCCTGTCCCGCCTCCAAGTTCATGTGGAAGGGGGGGGGACAAGGTGGGGGCACCTGGTGGTGATCTCCTAATCAGTTCCCTCACAAGGCTGGCCAGGCCCTGGGTGAAAGGCAGTCAGGAGGGTCTTTCTTGCCTGCTTCTGGACATCATCCATATGCCACCCCTCATTCAAGGCTGGGGTGTAAAATGCCAGCACATCAATCTTAGAAGAGAACATATGCGTTGCTGTGTTTATAAGCTTGTATTTTGTAAAGTTTTTTTGTGATTGTCACCTGCAAACTTCACCCACCTTGAAGACCACTGTGTGTTATTCGCCTTGAAGTTGTGTGGTTGCTTTAGGCTGGTGCTGCGGTTTGGGGTCAGGGCAG
>NW_008630352.1:0-7498 GCF_000691845.1 Merops nubicus
GACACGGGGCAGTGGGGACCTGGCACTCAGATTGCTATAAGGAAAATAAAAAACCCCAAACCATCACACAGTCTATAGCAACCTGACGAGTAGCTCTTTCTTCTGTGACACAGGTTAGGTGCTTCTTTAATTCTACTGGAATGGAATTCCATTTAAAATACCCTGGAACTGTACTGGGCTGCCAAAGGTTGACTACAATTAAGAGGCTGAAACCATGAAAACTTAGAGAACAGGTTTAAATCTGGAAAAGCTGATGGAATACTTGAATACTTGGTACAATCAGCTTCCCTGGTCCAGTTTGTTCCACTCCCAGCACTCAAAAGAGTGTTTTCTGGATAAAACATGTTGTTTCTAAACAGTGAAGTACAGATAGTTCATTATGACTCAACCATGAGCTGCCTTTGTCTCAGAGAGTGAATTACCCTTCACAGAGGACTGGGAAAGATCAGCCAACTCAGCAGAGCTTCAGAAGATAACACCAACAAAAGCGTAAAGAAACATGAAATTGGAAAGACCAACGAGGGGGTTGGAAGGGACTATGAGGTTATATGAAATGTGAAAAATTCACCAACCCCTAGAGCCATAAAAATCCCCAGAATTTATTGTTGAAAAGATTCTGTCCTTAGACATTTGCTGATGAAACCGACTCAGTTTTCTTTCCTTAGGGATGCTTCATTATTTGTTTGGTTCTTGCCACTTAACCTACAAAACCTGAACTGTAAATATTTTTATATTGGGAAGATCATCTACAGAAACACCCCACTGAGAAACAGATCATTTCCCAGTGAATTTCAACCCAAGTTTTTCTGTTGTTTATGGTGGAGCAAAGCCTGCCTGAAAGCATCATTCACCCACAGCAGGGTGCCCAGGGTCACAGCCAGGAGGGTTTGGGATCTCTCCAGAGCAGGAGACTCCACAGCCTCTCTGGGCAGCTGCTCCAGGCTCTGCACCCTCACACCAGAGAAGTTTCCCCTCATAGTCAGACAGAACCTCCTGGGTTCCAATTTCTGCCTCCTATTGCCCCCTGTCCTGTCACTGGGCACCACTGACCAGAGTCTGGCCCCAGCCTCTTGACACCCATGAGCTCTCTAGATATTGATCAGCACTGATCAGATCCCCTCTGAGGCTTCTCTTCTCCAGCTGAACAGCCCCAGGGCTCTCAGCCTGTCCTGGCACAGAGATGCTCCAGCCCCTCAGCAGCTCCACAGCCTCCACTGGACACAACTCTCCAGTAGCTCCTTGTCTATCTTAACTGGGGAGCCCAGAACTGGACACAGGACTCCCCTCTGGGCTTCTTCATTCTACGACAATCCTGCTTTTCCCAGGACAAAAATAAGGCCTTTTATATTTATCCTTTAACTTTCCTCAAAGCATGTGACATTTTTTTCCCACTCATCATGTCCTCCTGCAGGTTGGGTCTCACTCTCTCTTGAGACACAACGCACACGTTGCATCTGAGGAGAAGAGCTTAGCTTATATGACAGGCTCCATGAATCCCAAGGGCCATGCAGGAGAGGTCAAAAGTTTATGTTCTGCTTCACAGGAGCCACAAATGCAATTTAATTCCAGCAGATGAATGCCACTAAAGTTGTTCTGCTGGAAAAAAAAAGGAGTTTTGGTGTAAACAGCTTTGAGCTTAACCATAACAAAAACATCACACTCCTCTACCTAAACCTAGGTTGAGGTTGGACAGGAAGAACAATTTCGTCCCCTGGAGGGTTGCCCAGGGCTGTGCCAGGCTGCCCAGGGCAGTGGTGGAGTCCCCACCCCTGGAGGGGTTTCCAAGCCGTGGAGATGTGGGGTGAGGGACACGGGGCAGTGGGGACCTGGCAGAGCTGGGTTAATGACTAGATTTGATGACCTTAAAGGGCTCTTCCAACCAAAAAGATTCTCTGATGAAGTCCAACAATTAATATTATTTATCTGTATATGTATATACACAAACTCACAAGAGAAAGTGAACCAAAGATTACAGAAATTTAAAATGCACCTTAAAAGAGTAAAAAACCCACATTTTTTCCATAGCTGAATCCTTGTTTGCAACCTTGTTTTCCCTTCTTGAACCTTCCAGAGAAATATTTTCCCCTCTATGAAGAAAACTCACAGGAAGAGAAAACGTAACATCAATCTGGACGTCCTCAAGAGAAGCAGCAATGGACACACAGGCCCCAGGCTGGCAAAGGATGAGTGACTTCACTGGTCAAAGTGGGGAAACCCAGGGTCAGTAGCTCAAATATGCCCACCACAGAGAGCAGCAAAGGTAAGGAACCCCCAGGAGAGTCTACTTGCTTTACCATTAGAGCAGCTCCTGAGTAGAAAACAGCTCGATTTACCACTTCAAGCAGAAAACCCCAGGCTCTTGAAGAAGGAAGGCAGCAGCTTCTGAGAACATGGCTACGGGCAGGCTGGGAGGCAGCAGCACAGAGCTCACCTGCCTTGACTCCCCTGGCCAGGAGCCGGAGGGCACCTCAGCATTTTATGGCTATTCAGGGCAGCTTTTCATTTCTGCTCACGTCAGGGAAGATTCTGCTCCAGTTGCATTCCCTTAAAAAACAATAAATCTCCTTCTGGAGGAGCTTGCAAATGATTATGGGGTGAACATCTTGCAAGTGGGCAACCAGCACTCTGCTGACTCCAGAAAGCCTATAGAGAAATTATGGATACACTGCATGCAAAGAATTTTTGCACAATTTAGTAATTGTAGACATAATACAACAAATCGAGTCCTCAATAAAATCCTTAACAAACAGGATTGAAGGCCTAGAAATCAATCTCCTTTCACTGCATTTTACACTCAGGGCATTTCATTTCCACTCTCATGATACAGCCGAGAAGGCTGGAATCAGATTATTTACGTGGATAATAAATCCAACCCAGCAGTTCATCTGGCAGAACAATGATTCACAGGGACAAACTCCAGAGGTCGGTGTCACCCAGTCCTTTGGCACGTCCCCTGTGTGACTTCTCTGCTCCAGACACGGAGCCCAGGAGGTTACTAATGACTGTGTCACGTTTTGCCCCCGACCACGAGCAGCTCCTTGGATGTAGGGCACCACACAGCCCCTGAGAAGCCAGAATTCTTTTCACTGCTGACCTGAATTGGATTGAGCCCAGCGAGATGGAAGGGAAAGGTGCCAGCCTGGCTTGTTTAAGCCTTCAGTTCTGCTAAAAATAATATGAAAAATATAAATTCTGCACCAGTTTTTAACACCGTGTTGGTCCATACCTTAAAAAAAATACAGCACTAGGACAGCTGATTGTTTTTCAAGCTTGCTAATGTCATCCCATTTCTGAATGTCTGTGGCTAACCTTCTTTCACCTCACTAATGAGCTCTGCTAGTGGAGTTTCACAGCAGGGGAAAGATCAGCGTGTCATTGGGGAGAGGTCAGTGTAAGAAACAAGTTTTCCTCAGCAAAAGAGAAACAAAAAATTCCCTCCTATATGATTTCTTCTTACCAGGCAGAGAACATTCAAAGTATCATTGAGAGCTCCAAGCTGCAAATGCATTCAGGTATATTTAGGAGGCAACTGGGCTCCATACTCACACCAGCCATCACAACTTCTGGATGAGAAAATGGTTATATCAGACCACGTGAGGTCTGCAAAGTAGTCCTGCCTCTAGCCTCTGAATTATGTCCATGACATGGTCTTTGGCAGCATTAAGCTCTTGAGAAAGAATCCTACTTGTATTGACTGCAACATCTTCTCTTAGGGGGTGGGTTTTATGGTACTTGGAGCATTAGGAGAGTGAGGTACAGCAGTTTAAAAGGGACAAGGACCATGCCCTGGCTTACTATGGTTGCTCTCATGGGTGAAAGGCAAATCATGACTGAGAGCACAGGATCACCATGCTGGAGATAGCCCACAATGGGTGATCTTCAAAAGAGGAAAGTCACTGGTAGTGATTCTTCCACTCATTCACAGGTCCCTCCGAAGTGTTGGGATCTGTGCATTACAGGCAGGGCTCTCCACAGGACCTATGTAGCTCTATAATCAAAAGAGGAATCACAGAATCACAGACTGGTTTAGGTTGGGAGGGACCTTTCAAGGTCATCGAGTCCAACCAGGAAGCAGGGACACCCCCAACTAGAGCAAGTTCCTCAGAGCCCCTGGGATGGTTCCAGGGATGGGGCAGTGACCACCTCTCTGGGCAGCCTGGGCCAGGGGCTCACCACCCTCACTGTGAAAAGTTTCTCCCTTCTCTCTGGTCTAAATCTCCCTCTTTCATTTTAAAATCATCACCCCTTGTCCTGTGACAAAAGGCCCTGCTAAAAAAGATTGTCCCCATCTTTCTTATAGGCCCCTTTTTAAGTGCTGAAAAGCTGCAACAAGGTGACCTGAGAGCTTTCTCTTCTCCAGGTATGTCCCTACAGTGAGGGGAATAAACAGCACTAGGATAATAAACAGGCCCTGTATGTCTCCATCTGGACATCAGGCCATGGACCACCACCCTCTGCATGCGACCATCCAAACAACTCCTCATCCACTGAGCAGCCCACCCACTAAACCCAGAGGAGCTGTCAAGAACTGTCAGCCCTTTACACCCCCCAGCAGGAGAGCTCTCTTGTTTCCCCAGCTTTCCCACTAGAGAAGCTCAGCACATCTGTCTCAGCGTGCAGCTGCAACATCTTCAACTGCAGCTTAATGAGATCTCTAAAACGTTGTGGACAGGACAAGCTTTTCATCTTCAGGGTCATCCTGCAAAGCTGCTCTGCTGCTCCTGGCTTAAAGATGTTCAGAACAGCTGCTGAAAAGCTCGTGGGAAAGCTACTGGCATTGGTGTTGTCAGGAAAAGGTGCTGAGGGATGAATATTCTGACTTCCCTAAAGTCCATCTTAAAACTTTGACTATGTCCACACATTTTTTTCTTGACATAAACATTTTGATTGAAAAATTAATTATACTTCCTTCTCCTTTTGGGATTGCAGGGTCCTGAGTAAAGCCTGTGTGTTCCTAGTCATGGAGAAAACGTCAGGTAAGAGGGAATTCTTTAAATTACACCCAAAAATGACAAGATTCACCTGGAAGATGAAAAGACAATTCAAAGGAGATAGATGCTTAAAGGACAGGAGTGCTCAGACACAGGAACAAGCTGCCAGTGTAAATGTGTCAGTCTCCCTGGATGCATTCAGACCCAAGCTGGTTCCTTTCTAAAAGATATAATTTAGGCAAAAATACAAGTCCCTCTTGGTGCAACCCCAGCTCTGTACAGGACTGAGCGGGTGAAACCACAACGGCCTGCAACGAGGAGACTTGTCCCATCATTTTTTTTAATGGTCTTATAAAGTAAAACTCTCAAAATATCCTAAAATAATCACTGAAATGATACTCTAGCAAAAGTTGCTTAGAAAACCCATTAGATCGCTCAGATATCCCTAACAGGACTCTAACTTTATTCCCAAGCTGGTTCTGTGGCCAGCTTTGTGCTGTGTCAACACACACACACATAAGGACAAAGGTCTAAGACAAGTGTTTGACTGAGTCATGCAAAAATAGCATCAGAAAAAGATCCTAGGAGCATGGAAACCACCTTTGTATCCCACTTGTTTGGGCAAATCAGAAGGAAGCACTATGACTTAAAGTTTTACTTTCCCTTTCCACTTGAGAAAGTTTTAGGGCTGAAAAGAAGGTGGGAAAAGGGAATGTGTCCAAGGTCATTTTTTGGGGGAAAAGTAACTGAAAGCAATTTACAAAGAAGTTACAAGATACTGACTAGTGACATTTAAAGTTATTGTTCAATGTTCCAGGTTTAGTTAAAAACAAAATTAAGGTTATTATTGATCAGGTAGCCTGATATTGGAAGTGATCACTCCTTTTCACTGTGAAGAAGCTGAAGAAGCTAAAGAAGTGCAAAAACCCAATTACTGGGTTTTTTTTAAGTACCTGGAACAGAGATAAGGCCAGGGCAAGGCTGATTCATGGTGAAGAAAAGTGATTTTAAAGCCCACACTCCACTCAGGCTTGCTCTGTCTGCACACAAGACGTTGTCCAGCCCCTCTGATGGCTGTATCATCACTTTTACAAATCCAAAAGTAGTTCCCCTATGGCTATTAGGGCCACATTCACAAGGAAATCCTGTGTTTTGCTTTGAGTAAAAGCAGACTGAAGAAAAATTACTATATGAGACAGAAAAATTACTATAAAACCCAGATTTTTAATTTTTTTCTTTATGATTACAGCCCTAAAAAGGACAATTCATGCTGTTATAAAGGAAATCTGGGGTTTGTTCATTGCCAGCCTTTGAGGAAAACAAGCAAGTTTTCATTATTTTAGAGATAATCTCTTCCTGCAGTATTCCAGTCCTGTGGTGCATTTAAAAAATGAGTACAGTTAATGGTGACAGCCTGTCAGATAAAAGGAGTTCAGAAAAAAAAAGCCAACTAATACCAAAAGGTGCACTGCAAAAACACAGCAGCTGGTTCTATCAAGATAAATAACTCGATCCTGAGTTCAGAACACAATGTACAGAAAAGCACCAAATTAGGCAGCAGCTGGGTAGCCAAAGAGGCAAAATGAACTTCTGATTGTTGAAAAAGGAAATTCATTTGTGACAAAAAATAATTGGGACTCTATCAGGTTGTTGAGTTAGCAAATTCAGCCCCAAGAGCATTTTTAAAATGAAGGTTTAAAGCGTTTGGGTTCTTATCCCTTCACAGATGGGATATAGAATTTCCAAAAGAAAGCCAAAAACTTTGATCAGCTTTGCAAAACAAAGATAGTTATAGGTGGTCCTTGGTAAGCTGCAGCCTTTGCCTGCCCTTTTCCATTGATCCACTATTTTTACTGACAATTATACATCCCTAAAGAAGTTAATTCCAAACCATTTAACCACAGATGTTATGCCTGACTTACATTGATCTCCTGGAGCTGCTGGGCCTCTCAACCCTTTCTGAACAACAAACTGCCTGTTTCTCAGCAGAATGTGTCCCATGCAGATGCTCTGTACCTTCCCTTCCTCTATCATGCAGCACTTAGGTACCACACAGGAGAGATTCTGGACTCTCAGAGTGAGGTCTCATGTTGGACATGAGCTCCTACTGAAGCCATTGATTTTGTTTCAGTCAAAACTGGCCTGAGCAAACTTTCTGTTCTCCTCCATGCAAACACTGTGAGGGGTGGAGGGAGTAAATCTGAAAAATATCTTGAGTTTCAGAACTAGCCTCCTGGGCAGCCACTGGTAGAGGTCCTGGCAGGGGGACTCACTCTCCAGTCACTGCAAGGCCACAGCTACGTCTCTGACCCTTTTGTGCCATCTGCCAAGTGCATATTTGCATAGGGGACCCCTGTCCCTGATGGCAACCACAGGGGTGACCCTCCTAACCCGGTTGCCCCCTCCCCGAAGCCCCTGGGGCAGCTCCCGGGCACGGTCGGGGCCTTCCCGCTGGGGTCCCCCCGGCTGGGCTCGGGAAGGGGCAGCTCTTACCTGGAGCGAACACCATGGTGCGGCTCCTCGGACGGCTCCCGGCTCAGCACCGCGGACAGCGCCAGGCCCCGGCT
>NW_008630353.1:0-841 GCF_000691845.1 Merops nubicus
GTGTCTTACTGGTGTCTTACTGGTGTCCTCCTGGGGCCCTGCTGCCCCCTGCTGGTGCCAACTGGTGTCGCACTGGTGCCTACTGGTGTCCTGCTGCCCCCTACTGGTGGCTACTGGTGCCTACTGGAGCCGTGTTAGCTACTGGTGTGTCCTGGTGCCGTATTAGCCCCATACTGGTCCCATACTGGTTCCATACTGGTCCCGTACTGGTCCCATACCAGTTCTGTATTGGTGCTGTACTGGTTTATACCAGTTCCGTACTGGTCCCATACTGGTGCCAGACTGGTTCTGTACTGGTCATTTACTGGTTCAGTGCAGGTTCCAGACTGGTTCCACACTGGTTTGGTACTGGAGCCATACTGGTTCTGTACTGGTTTGGTACTGGAGCCGTACTGGTTCCATACTGGTCCCGTACTGGTTCTACAAGGGTTCCCTACTGGTCCTGTACTGGTTACTACTGCTTCTATACTGGTTTTGTACTGGTTCTGTACTGGTTTGGTACTGGTGGGTACTGGGTCTATACTGGTTCGGTGCAGGTTCCATACTTGTGGGGCTGGTTCCGTACAGGTTCCATACTGGTTTCCTACTGGAGCCATACTGGTTCCACACTGGTTCCCCACTGGTTCTATACTGGTTCCTACTGGAACCATACTGGTTAAGTACTAGTTCCACACTGGTCCCATACTGGTCCCGCACTGGTCCCATACTGGTTTTATACTGGTTCCATACTGGTTTCCTACTGGAGCCATACTGGTTCAGTACTAGTTCCATACTGGTTCCATACTGGTCCTGTACTGGTTCAATACTGGTCCCCTACTGGTCCCGCACTGGTCCCATACTG
>NW_008630354.1:0-10972 GCF_000691845.1 Merops nubicus
CCCTATGATTCTATGATTCTATGACCACCATGGGGGGCTGCTGTGACTTGCAGCACCCGTCTGTCTCTGCCCATCGGGATTTCTGACCCTACCTTGTGCACTGGGTTGCTTTGGTGGTGCTTGCCTGAAAGCTCAGCAGAGCAGCTCTTTGTTATCTGCATCTGGGTTTAGCAGGTCAGGAATGCCAACCCTTTATCAAATCCCTTCCCTGGCATGGCTGGGGGTGAGATATCCCAGCTGCTACCAACCCTGATGGAGCTGCTGGAGCATTTGTGCCATGTGACATCACCCAGGGGCCGTGAGCACAAACTCGGCTGGTCCAACACAAGCAGGGGTTTGCCAGCCCTGTACTGTGCCAGTAAAAGACAACCTCATTGTCAGTCAGTGCCTTTTATGGGGCAATAAAAGAGAAGTTAAGAAAAAAAATTATGCGTGGAAACAGCTGTGAGTGTATAAACCTAAAGGTGTTCTCCCAGGGAGAGGAGGGATGGGGAGAGGAACATCTTCACAACAGAAGCATCACATCCCCAGCAGGGTACCAGTACCCTCAGTTTTCACAGCATGGTCCTGTGTTACCAGGAGCTCTCCAGCCTCTGAAGCTCCCTTGTCAGCCTCTGCTCTTTCAGGAATGATCTGAGAGTCTGGGTTACCTTTAACTTCTCCCCTGGTTTCCAGCAAGCATAACATTAAAAGCAAAGGTTTTATGTGTAGCTGTGGTGACTAATCTTGAAACGTGTATTACTGCACATGCAAAGTGAGGGTTGAGAGGAGACATCCATAATTTATTTGTGCCCAGAGGCTGGTTGCTTTTGTGTGCTGTAGTTTCCTGGGGATTGTATCATGCCTGGGAATGGACTTAAGCCACGGACCTGAGCACGGAGGGTGCTCCGACCCTGAAACAGAGGCCACTGAAGGAAGGACTCATCAGCACTTCACTCTGTCTCAGCCAAGCTTTGCCAGACTCCGCTGGTGCAAGGTCCTGGGAGATCCCACTGCAGGCACAAAGCCTCAGGCACCATTTTTTGATGTACACACAAGACCTTGTTTTAACAGGAATTAATTAGCAGTTTAAATACTTGCAGGGTAGGAAATCCCCCACGGGGTATACTCGTTAAGGGTTCTTTACACATTACCTCCCAGGAGGATGCAGACTTTCCCTTACTTTCCAGCATCCCTGGCTGCTTCAGCAGTAACTCCAGTAATTGTATTACAGCTGCAAAGTACTGCCACTGCAACCATAAAATCCTCCCTCTGCTCATCCCTTCCCCCTTGCTAGATAGGATTGTGATGGGCAATAATTTATCAAAGAGTCTGAGGTAATAGTGTCACATATTCGTGCCCAGGGTGCCTTAAAGCAACAACGAGGTGATAATGTCGCTGTAACCACGGATCCTGTTTGCATTATTTATTGCTCTCACCAATGACAAATTTGGATTTTAAAATGGCTGAGGCATTTATCTGCTGTCCCAAAAAGCCGAATTATGAATGTGGCATAATCTTATCTCTAGGGCAGACGTTCCCTTTTATTATTGGCATTTAATAAGAGAATGGGTAATTAAAGGAAAGTAATTAACCTATTTCTAGGAACTTTGTATCTGGAATAAACAGGCAGCTAAGGCAGCTGTAAGTGTGCTGCAGGGAGTCCTGTCTGCCAGAGCTGTCTTCTGAGGCAGGTGGTCTGCATCATAAGGAGGGAGAGGACTGCAGATGAGTGTCTACAAAATGGCACTGCAGCATCACGTTCTCTTCAGGAGTTTTCATTTTGGAGATATTTTGCAAAAGGGTATTTTCTTCTCCTGTGAGATGACCAGATATTTGGGTCAGAGGCTGAGGTGAGATGAGTCCCAGCTGACCCCTGGCATGATTTTACCACAGATATAACAGTCCTGGTGATGTGGGAGACCCTTACAAATGGGACAGGTGTCCCATTCAATTTGCCTTGTCTAGTGACAATCACTAGAGATTCCAGGTGGCCAGCTAGTAGAAGCTGTTAAAGAATTATGTAATGCTGAGTTATCAGAAGAAATTAGTGCTTGCAATGTGTGCTGGCTCCCTGGTGATCCCATGCTACACATCCCTGATGATCCCATGCTGCACATGCTGCAGTGTGAGATGCTTTGCTGGAAGCCACTCTGCCATACATAGCAGCAGAGGGCAATCACAAAAAAAAATCCTATGAGTCCTCTGTCACTGTCCCACATTTCCCCCTTCTGAACAATGTGAGTAGCTCCAGTAATTAAACAAAAAATAAAAAAATAAAAATCCTTGTAGAACATTTCATCTTCCAACAGCAGAACATGTTGTGGAGCCTAAGAGTGTAGCCAGAAAGGCAACAGGCACAAGTAGCAGCAAAAGAAGTTGCAAGTAGATGTGTGGGAAAATTTCTTCCCAATGGACGTGGTCAAACACTGGAAGGAGAGACTGTGGGATCCTGGGGATATTCAGATACTTTGCCTGGGGTCCTGAGCAACCTAATCCACCTTTGAAGTGACCCCTGCTTGGAGCAAAGGTTGGATCAATGATCTCCAGTGAGCCCTCACAACCCGAACTGCTCTGAATCTGGAAGCTCATCAGCTCCCCAACCACATGAATCACAGAAAGTGGGGAAGCCAGGGATGGACAGCACTGTCTGGAAGGTGTGTGGCAGCTGTGCTGAACCTGCCCAAGGTGGGTGCTGTGCCTTTGGTGCTGCCAGGCAGAGCAGCCTTTGGTGCAGTTTGTCACAAGGATTTGAGGAAATGATATTCAAGAGTACATGCAAATTATGAGGCTGCTGGGAAGCTGTTCTGAGACCTGATGAGCCACTGCTCTTCTGCTCTAAAAATGCTCTGTATCTGCTTATCCTTTGCAAAACAACACCAGTATGAATGTGTCTGATTTTCTAAAGTGTGCTTTTTCTGTAGGCATTCAAGCTGCTTTGGGCTGTCTGATGATGAGAGCTGAGTTTCAGCTCCTGCTTTGCTGTCATTGTCGTCACTCATAACCACTGCTGGAGAAGTGCTGGGCGGTGGGAACAGAGCCCTGGTGCAGCTCCAGGTGATCTCCTTCCTCTCCCAGAGCCCTGGCACACACTGTGTGAGTGTCACCCTGCAGTGACTGCCAGCACTCCTCTGCATAGCCAGGCAGGTAAGGAGTGCTGTGCCCATCATTTCAATGAGATGCTGCCTCATCTGAGATTCACAGTCCTGCCACAAGGTTAATTACTTTTCTTTAAATAAATATGGCAGTGAAGTCTTTCACTTTTTCGATTGAAAGCTCAAGGAAGGGAAAACTGATGTGAATTTACATGTCACAATTGTACTACTATGCCTGGAATGTGTTTGCATTAGTACAGGTATAGATAAACTGGAGCTACTGATGTCTGATCATACAGACAGCAGAAGGCTTATCTAGATGAGGAAACAGCTTGACCAGCAAACCATTTCTCACACAACCAAAGCCTAACCAGTTCTGCAAGGTGGAGAGGTGGCCATGACAGGATAAAGGTGCCATAAAGTTCAGACAAATGGCTGTAACCATCTGGAGATTTTGGCATTTGCTGTGACTAATGTAAGCTAGGCATGGGTGGAGTGAGGTGACGTGGCAGCACCTTCCACAGACCCCCAGCACACTTCCGTGGGTGTCAGCTGCCTGGGGATTCATGGCTGCATAATGGGATGGAGCACAAATACAAGTCCTGATATTACCTCTGGAGATGACATCAGAAGTATTTGATGCTTCATCAATACATAACAGATCTGCTTTCAAAATACCCCACTTGAGCCAGGAGCTCTGCACATGCAGTTGGGGCAGCTTCTGACCTCACACCAGTTCCGTGGGGGGCAGAGCTGAGCTCTGAACCCTGCTCAGCTGCACTTCTGGTTATTGGGGCGGACTTTTCCTAAACGAGCGAATCACTGCAGTGTTCATTCTAGAGTGGCTCCTCCAGCACTGGTTCTCAGGACCCTGTCCACCAGCAACCTCCATCCAAAGGTCCCTGAGAAGGAAATCAGCCCCCGAGCCAGTGGCCAGCGCTCTGGCACAGCTGCAGGAACAATCTCCTGTATTGTCAAGGAGTGGAGAAGGAAGGGAGATTCATTTTCTGCAGTGAGCTCATGTTTTGAGAAGGGGCCGTGGTGGCTCATTGCTAACAGATGCAGCAGTGGACGATGCACAGGGGGGCACTGGGGATTGCCAGAAGTCCCAAACAACGACGGAGGAGAGGTTTACAGGGGGGTGACAACAGCACTCACACCTTCTCTTGCTTCTGAGAGACCAGACACCAACCAGATGTTAACGCTGAGGGATTTTAACCAGTCAGGGTGCTTTGAAGGTGTTTTCTGAGCCCTGAGTGCATTTTGTCAAAGGCTAAAACACACTTTGAGAGCCGTGTGGTCGTTGCAGCGTCCGGTCCTGCCGTAGGTTGTGCTGTATCCCGGAGTAGAAGGCATATATATTTTTGTTGAGATTTAGTTTCTGAATGAGCAAAACATGAAGCAATTGCAATAAAGCTTTTCTCTGAGTAACACTCTTGTCCTTCTAGATTTGAGTGACTATCTGACACAGTCAATATTGGCTGCAGATTAAAGGGGAGAGGGAGACTGTGGGTCTGGCTGTAGTTTCCTTCCACCCTGTCCTGGCAAAACAAAGCGAAGAGAAACGTGACATCCCACCCTGTGCTTAGGTAGGGGAGTGGTTTAGGGACTGGGGGACTAGGCTGGGCTGCCCTGAAAGATAGGGCCAGCCCGAGCCTGTCCTCCCTGGCCACAGTGCATGGGAGAAGGAGAGAGCAGTGGGAAAGAAAGCACCAGAGGGATCCTGATGGAAAAGCTGGCCAAGCACCCTGGGAAGGACTATACAGGCTTTGCAAGACTGTCAGTTTAACATGCATTGAGAAAATTGAGCTGATGCTCAGAACAAGGGTGTTCTAGAGTCAAGAGATGCTCAATTCTCGTCCTTCCCAGTCTTTTTGCTCCTGTGGATCTCCAACCACGACCTCCCTCTTTCATGATGTTACAGCCCATGAAGAAACCATGTTCTTCATCACCTCAGACTCTGACAGGCATGTTCCTTGGCTAATCCTTTCCATGGTTTTAGCTCCTGGTGACAGTTATACTGAGTGTTTGTCTCGAGCTGTCCCAGGGGAGGGCACCCAGGGCAGAGGGGCGCTGGGATGTCAGGAGCTGTGGGCCCATCCCTGGAGCCACCTCCTTCCACACTTTGGCAGGTAGGCAGTGGTAAAACCTGGGAAGTAGGGAAGATGGACATGTAAAAAGCCAGAAGTGGTTTATGCCCAAAGGCCAGACAGAATCAATATGTTCCCACAGAGCATATTGCATCAAACCGGTGTTTCCTGGTGGAAAGTTTCTGGTACACTTGAAACCTAAGGCTGGATTTATTTGCAAAGGCCTAGTGAGTGATAAGCAGGTGATTTAGTACAACATTTATTTTGCACTGGAAAAAGAAATATATTAAGGCTAGCATAATTTCTTTTTCTCTGTGATGCTGGGAACGGTGACTGCCCAGCAGGTCATGGCAGAAGCTGTGTCTGTTCTACTTCTTGGCCAATTGTGGTGTTTTTGCTACTGGAGATGGCAAAAAAACAACCACTGTTAATTAGAGTTGGGGAGATGCCAGTTCTTGATTTGGAATAAAACCGAAAGTGCTGGCAATTTTTAGGGAAAGCTTTTTCCTGCAAAACAATTGAGATTCACAAGTTACTAGATCACAAACCTAGTGGTGCTTACAAGAAACAGTAATAAACCTCTGTAGCTAGTTTGGAAAAAAAAATGCTTCTTTTTTAGTATGCTGCATTCAGCTCCTTGTAGATGAAGAAGCTGAACAGATTTACCAGCAACAGAATGAAGAGCCTTTCCTTGCCTTTATGCTGAACTGTGTATGCTCTTGCAAACTGCTGTTTGTACAGTAAGCTAAAGAAAACTTCTGTAACATGAGGAGTTTAGAGATCTCAGACTTTTCATCTTGTCCTGAATCTGCTCAAAATATCCCACATGAAAAAAAATGAAGCATCAAAAAAATCACTGCTATGCATAATAAAACCACTACAGAATATGGTATTTATCCACAAATATGTAAAAATCAAACCAGAGCCAAGAGGACACATTTCAGCTGTATGGCAGTAAAATGATTTGCTAACTCCCACATGAAAATGGTGACCTGAAACGAAGCAGTTTGCACAAAATATGTCAGTGTGGTCAAAGACAGCAGGTTTTGCTGAAAAGAAAGAAGCAGAAACTGTGCTAGGAATATTTTTTTGCCCAGCTCTGAAGCAGGGAGCTCAAGGCAGCACTCACAGTGTCACCACCACTGGTGTATGCTTTGTTCTGACCCGTCACATCAGGGACAGCCAGGAAGAAATCATTAGTCCATGGCTCTCCCCCTGCAAGAGTGTTGCTTATAACTGGGAGAGACAGCCCAGAACTTCACCCCAGGGCTCTTCCTGGCCAGGAGTCCTTCTGCTGAGATGCCCTTCAGAGGTAGCCTCCCTGTGGTGGCCTCGCTTATGAGACCTGGCCCATTGGAGTGGTGACATGCATGGGCCAGGAGGGACAGAGAAGGGGCCATCTCCTTTCCCTATTCCCTTTCCTTCCACTGACTGCCTAGTGCCATCCTACATGGAGTCCTACCTTTGCTTTTCCAGTGAATTAGAGGATCTGGGGGAAGTAGCCTTTGATTTATATCTCAAAGTGAGAATTGCACTTGGAGTTATCTCCAAGATTAAAGCCAAAATATACAGCTACCCCGAGGATGGGCTTTTTCCAGCCTGCTCCACAAAGATCCTGAATGCTGCTGTGGAGACTCTCATCTTCTCCATGGGGAAGGGAAAACCCTGCACCCTTCTGCAGGAGAGGGAAGGTGACTGGATATCATTAGTGTCTGCTGAGCCCCAGCCCCATCTGCCAGCCCAGGTGGCTCAAACCCACCAGGGCTGTGGGTACTTCTCAAGGGCTGCATGGCTGTCCCAGAGGTTTGTGGTTGATGGCCCAGCTGTGTTTCCTGGTGATGGGATGGAGGGAGGCTTAGCCTGCCCACGAGCTCCTGCCTCCTGCTCTCCCACCACCCTGATGCACAGGGTCCCAGTAGCAGCTCCTCCAGCCCCATCAGACTCTGAGCTCTCAGGTTTGGTTGTTGTTTTGTTTTGTTTTTTTTTTTTTCTAGGACTGAGAAAACTTAGCCTTATACCTCTTATTTCAGCCAGACACTAGTCAGCTGATTGCTCTCTGCATAGAGCACAGTCTCTTCTCCCAATTACCACAACTGTTGGAGCTTTGAAGTTGATGATATTATGTTGTTGGAATACAAATTGATCATTAGAAATATTGACTGCTTGACTTTATAATTAGCCATGTACCTATACTGCATTCAGGAGCTCTTAGTCTTCAATGAACATGTTCCAAATAATCCATTTTTATTTAAATAAATTGGCATGCAATAGCTACTTTAATCAATCTAAACCTAACTCTTATTTAGGAGCCTCTGCTTTGCCACTTGTGATTTTTCTTTGGATAACAGCAGTTGGTTTTGCAACTGCTTGGGACCACAGAGTTTGCTTGGGATTTGGAGCCCAAAGAGGGTGTAAGGGGGAATAGGCAACAGTCTGCTCCCTTGCAGATTCCTTGTCCATCAGCTGCAAGGAAATTCAGCTCATGACAGTGGGACTGTAGCATTGGTGGGACACAGGTTTGGGTCTTCTGTCACCCACATGAACTATCTGATGTCTCCAGCAGTTAAGAGGATTCCTTGGATCTGAGCTCGTTAAAAATTAACTTCCATTTTTCTACCCATAAAATCTAAAATTTTCTGCTGATATTTATAATAGTTTGATTTCAGTTTGTTGGTCACTTTATTGAGTTACTAAGGTAGAGGCTCTCCTGGCTTATTGTCAGAGCTGATCAAATTCAGGTAATAGGCATATCAGGGAGCTTCACAGCAGTCGATGACCATGTGCACATGAGAGGATTGCAGAGAGCTGGGAAATTCAAGCTGAGTTTGGATCCTGTCAGTCCCAGGCAGGTGAGTTTTGTAATTCAATGCCCCAGTGATGAAGTGAAGATTATAATTTTTGGGACCCTGAAGCTTTTACTAATTTACCCATTTGGGGCAAATATTTGAATGTGAGTGAGCAAAGAACCTCATATCACATCTGCTAAAAATCAGTTACCAGATTTTATTGGGAGAAGGAATTGCACTTTTATGGACTGTCATCCTTAATTGTTCTTTGCTCATTTGTGTGGGTATTGGAGAGAAGACCACACTGTTTCTGGAGATGAGAGGGCCAGTCCTCAGCTGGTGGACATTCTGTGCTAAAGCCACACTAGCACTCAATGGGCAAGAATCACAGTGATGAGTTTCTCTTTTTGAGGGTTTGGGGTTTTTTATTAGCAACAGAGAGGTGCCCTTTTTATTGAGCACAGTCAAAACCTGGTGAAATTATTTCTCCCTAGAGGACCAGAATAGGTGTGAATATCTCAGCAGTGAGCAAAGGCTTTGAAACCCCACTAGGGAGTTCCTGAAGGTGATGAAAATACTTCTTTCAACTGTTTTGCAACATGTTTTTGATGCTCCTATGAAAACAAGCACACACAAAAAAACCCCACGTCTTGCTGAAGAGTGATCTTTTTTCTCCCTGTCTTCTTCTTAGTGAAAATAAACAAAACAATAAAAATACCACCCAGTTTATGCTGCCAGTGGGGATTGCTAAATCCCACGGCGCTTGGGGCGGTGGGGGGCGTGTTGCACGTTGTGCTGGGTGTGTAGAGTGCTGTCCCCAGCCCCAGGCAGTCACAGAGAGACAAGTCAGATAAAGGGAAGAGAAATGGAGGAACCAACGTGGAGATATCTGGTAGGTTAGCCCCACCTGACACCTGGGTTAGCTGGGATGGCAGGAGACCTGGGGACATAGTCTTTAACAACCCTTCCAACGCAGAGCATTCTATGACTCTGGTTTTATGGCATTGCTTTGCTAATTACAGGTGTTTGGCTGCAGAGGAGGTTTGTCTGCCTGCAACTGCCTGGCTGCCAGCTCTTGCTCAGGAACACCCTGCAAGATAGATGGAGCTCTGTCCTTCCCCAAAACAAGGGAGGTGTCGTGCTGGGCAATGCTCCCAGGGACTCCATAGCACGAGCAGTGCTGGATTTGCCATAAAGGAGCCAAAAACCTGCCAAACCTCAGCTGGGATGAGGAGAGAGAGCTCACATGGGGCTTCATTAATAGGGAGCCCTTTGGGGTTGCTGAACAAAAGGACTTGTCCTGCAATGGTACAGTGGGCAGGGAGCGATTGGGTTTATTTGACTGTGTTTCAGCCAGGTCTGATGGTTTTTTTTTTCCACTTTAAAAGTTCCTTTATTCTTGTTTGTGCTTCCACAAAACAGCTGTGGTGTTTCAGGGCTCCCAGGGTGTTTTTGTGTGTGCACTGGAGAGGGGTCAGGATGGGGGCTGGGGTGGATTCACACCACATGCCAGAAAACTTCCCCCAGCCCCATCCAGTGAACTTTAAACCTCCTATAGCCCAGATCAACACCTAAAATCCCTGCGAGGTGCCACAGCAGGAGAGCAGAAAGGGCTAAGGGCAGCAAGGATTTTATACAATTTTGCAGGTAGAGGGAATTTGTTAGGTGAGAATGGCCATGTGATGCGAGGAGCGGAAAAACCCCGGTGACTCTGCCAAAGTGAACCTTGGCATGGAGGGAGCCTAGGAAAAACACATGTTTTATATAAGTTCTCATCATTAGCTTTTCCCAGTCAGATTCTTTATCTGATGGGGTTTTGTTCACTAGCACTGAGGTTGCCTTTCATTTTCCCCAGTCATTCTTCCTTTCCAATGGCCTGTTGTCCACCCTTATTACCTTGAGTCGGTTGGGTGACATCTGGTTTTCCTTCTTCAAAAAATTCTGCCACCTTTGCTAAAGGATAAATCAGATCCTATTTAAAATCAACAGAAAGCCTTGAAGGAGGCCCAGACTGGACCTGAAATTGTTGCTTCCTTTCAGGTTTCTCAATATAATATTTGCCTCCTAGCAACCACCATTTGCAGGCAGTGGTACAGCAATATTAAGCTGTTGCTTGTGTGCTGCAGCTGGCACCCCAGCGCGTCCTGCAGAGCTTTACAAAGCACCTGGTGGCATCAACTCACTCTGCTTGCTGTAGGTGTCATTTAGACAGCAATGTTATACAAGAGTCTGAAAAGCAGAGGCAAGTGCTGGCCTACAGAGGCTGTAACAGAAGGCTGAGGAGTGTTGCAGGCTGCAGGAATACCCCAGGTGTGGTGGAAGTACCTAGAGGATGTTTGGAGATCACCTGTGGCTTTACTGCCTGGAGTATCTCAAATGGGCAGGGAAGCTCTATCTCAGAGCTGTACTTTGTGCATTGGCTCATCCCATGTGCAGTCTTCCAATCCTGCTCTTTGACAGCTAATTTGGTGCCTTTTTCTTCATTTAATTGCGGCCATTCATCAAGCTCTCTGCCAGCTCATCCCCTCTGTTATACTGGGATGGTGAATGTCATTAGTTCAGGTAGGACAAGGTGAAGCTTGCCTGATGGGAGCAGTGATTTTTCCTTAAAGACCTGGCAAATGCTCTCTGCTGAGTGAAGTCTTTGGGTTATTTTGTCTCCTTTCTGCTTACTTTTCTCCTGATTTTTCATGGCCATTCCATACATTGAGTGCCTGATAAGCCAAATAATTGCATCAGTTGTGGGTCTTTCAGGGGAAACTCAAGATCTTCTGTGTCTGAAGAGACTTGTGTGTTGCTCCTGTGGGGCTGGAGAACCAACGGTGTTCAGGTGGCTTCATCAGCAGGACATTTCAAATAGCTACTTGTGGTTTAGATCAGCCTGGCCTCCTTAGCACTTTCTTAAGGACATCACAAGAGGAGATATCTCACAGGGTTTGGATAAATGACCTCCATTGTAGCGTATCCTATCTGAAAGTTGCCAGTGACTCTTCCTTGTTCAGTAGTTACCAACTTAAGATCG
>NW_008630354.1:11003-23161 GCF_000691845.1 Merops nubicus
GCTCATGATATTGGTGGAGTGGCTCAAGGTTATTTAGTTCTAGTATTTCATGAGAATCTCAACTTTCATTAAAGGAGAGGAAAGAAGTAAAAATTTTGTGCACTGAATTATTGCAAAATGAAAGCTGAGCATGCAAAGCTGTAGGGCCAAAATTCAGAAAGCAAGTTAAGACTCTGCTGCCTTTAAAACTTTGTTATAGTTATTATTTTGAGATGTTGTGACATTTTTAATGAACTCCTGAATTTTTAGAGCCTGGAGCAATTCAGTTGGGGAGAAGTATGGTTTTAAGCTGCAACACACCTTGGAATCTTCCCTGGTTTTGCGGAGAGAGAAGAGGATGCACGAGGGAGCTGTGTATGTATGTGTAGGTTTGGGGTTTTTTTGGTATGCTACATATGTGCTGATAGATATCAGCACATCTGTTTTGCTTCTATCTGTCTTGGTAACTGGATGGTTTGCAAGGCTCACATCTATTATCCAAGAGGATAAAAAGTTTAAGAGTAATGGCAGAAATATACTGTGCGTTTCACTGGTTCAACAGTCATAATATCTGGATCATATAAAAATAGCTGTTTAACAACTGTTTCTCCCACAGCAATTAAGAACCTATGAAAGCGATAAGATGATGAACATCATATAATTGGTTTGTGCAGTCTAATGAGACTCTGTTTTCTTGGTAAATAGAATATTCTCTTTCTTGAGGATAGAAAAAATAATTGATGATTAATATTTATAAGGGAATATTATCTTTCTCCTGTCATGGAGCCTTTATCAACAAACTACACTTCAAAAACAACAAAAAAAATACTCACATTAGAAATGTAGCTTATTTACTGCTGTTTGGTATTTGTTGTGCAGTGGTGCCCAGAAGACCTAATCCAAGAACCTGTGCTTCCCATGCCAGACTGTTGGATGCTTAGAGCAGGCTACAGTGAAATTCCAGGTAACTTCAACAGCACTCTGGTGTCCAAATCTGTCACAGAAAGGTGCCTGGGTGTCCCCATCTTCAGTGTCCCGATGCCCATGTGAGCAATGTGAAGAGTACCCAATCATCTGCTGAGGCCATCTCACCTGAGGAGAACACTTGACCAAGGTGTGAGAGCTGGACACTGTTCCTCATGCCTGCTCTGGGAGCAAATCCTTGAGCCATGCATTGTGAAGCAATCTCGGGGTTACCTCTGGCTTTTCTTAGCTACTTGCACAGCTATTTGCTGTGCATTATCATCACTTTGGGTTGGACACCACACAGTACAAGTAGTTTGCATCCAGGGCAGTGGGTAAGTGTGTGTGTCTTGGAGAGTGAGTCAGCTCCAAGATGTCTTTTAGGAAGTGAAGCTTTTCTTCAAAGCTTTGTTCTTTAATCCATTTGTACATAAGTTATAACAAAAACACCAGTTTCCTTTATAGACCAAAAAAAAAACCTGTTTGGGCTACTTTCCCAAACATCTATATTTTGGCATGCACCTGGTGGGGCAAAGCGAGCTGGGGGTCCTGAACTCCAGGGATCATCTCTTCAGTCTGCTGCCTCCAGGGTACCCCTGTGGAGGCATCATATTTTTGGGGAGAATTTTGGAGCCTGAAAGCATCCTAAATAATGCATCCTATAGTCACTGCCTTATTCTGTTTTTGCAGCTCCACTCACGGTTCCTTCTGTGGGTTTTGAGGGCTGTATTTTCTGTAGTAAAGTCCAGTCTTCTTCTGGAGTGACCACTCAAGAGCCATTTTGGCCATGGCATGAGCTGTACATGTGCAGTGTGAACCTGTCTTGTCAACGTGCACTTGTAAAATTATAAAATGCACTTGTTCTTGGCCAGCTCCATTGACATGTGCTATGATAATGGTCTGATTGCAAGTAAAATAATGAGAATATAAATATTGATATTTCAATTACTTTTAAAATTGTACTTGCTGAGGTCCTTGTGCCTGACTGGGGCATTAAAGTATAGATTGTATCTGATTCTGAGAACGCATAACATTGCCTGTTCAATGCATATAATAGCTAATACTTCCATCTTTGGGTAATCACCTCGGCTTTAAAGAGTGACCCTAAATTTTATTTATACAATAAATTAATGTCACTTCTTACAGGAAAAAAAATGGATCTGTGTAAATGCAATTTTCTCTGCTCTTGTTCCATGGTCTCGATTATAAATAAGTAGCTATTAGTGCTCATGGGACAGAGCAAGGGCTTCTCACAAGCAGTTGCTTTTACAGCTCTTTTATGGCTAGGATGTTGAGGAACTAACAGTTTGAGATGGAACCAATGGTGGCTGTAAATACACACTCTTAACATGGCTATATATTTATTTTTTATCCAGGAATCGGCTGATGGTAGAACAGTGTTTCCTGAAGAACCTCCTTTTGAAGGCAAAGGTGACCTCTTTTCAGCAACATATAAACATGTACGTGGACAGCTGCTGTGACTGCAAGGCAAGTTTTTTTATTTAAGGAGGAAGAATTCATACTTGTCACCGGGGAACATTTTAAAAGCACAAGAAGTGTCTCATGTAGTAGGAAATACTACTGCACTCTTTCCTGGGGCATATGCTTCAATAGGATTTTCTCTAAAGAAAATGAGGGGGCAACATTGCATGTCAGATGTCTTCTTAAACATACTAAACAAGGTCATGTTAATTCACCTGGGCTCAAAACAGTTGCACTTACAGGATCTGGGATTATTGTTTTGCTGAGACCGAATAAGATGCAAGACTTAAAAGCAACAGATTTATTTATTTATTTAGATGATATTCTGAATGGAAATTGTATTCTCTTAAAGGAAATGAAATGAAGTAAAGCATTAGGAGTGCTGCTCACCTGTACCTCTGCTGAGAACAGGAGCAGAGGAGACCAGAGAGTGAATGGTTTGATCTCTTCCTACTCCACTGTTATGGTGAGACTAGCATAGCAAATGTGGCTCTGGCTTCCACGTCCTGGGAAGGATGTTGCAAAATGGGAAAAGACGCCAGGAAGAGCCATAGTAAAGATACGAGGGCAGGAAAATGTACCTTATCGTGTAAGATTTGCACAGCTCAGTGTCTTTGGCTTATCAGAAATATTTCAGCTTTGATTTGATTACAGGGTTTGCATATCTTCATGAGGAATAAATATTCTGTAGGTAGTATTCCATCTAGCTATAGGCACAGCAACTACTAATGCCTGAGAGTTAAATTAAGATACGTTTTTGTTTTGAATAGCACTCACATTTTCACTGTTGGCATGGTTAGCCACCAAGAAAAATAAAGGACACTCGAAAGAGGCAGTAGAGAGTCCATTTGGATGCCTAAAATCATGACAGTGAGTTTCCTGAAAGCCTGTGAGCAGAGGCTGGCAGGCAGTCTCTCTCTCCTGCCGGAGGGGCGATGCTCCACACGAGGTCGGAGGTCTCAGCCGAGCTGTCCGTGTGTCCAGCCGTGCACCCATCCTGCTCTGCACGGGCAGGGTTACAGCAGAGGGTGCTCTGAGCTCGCCTTGGCCGGGTGGCCACAGCCCTTGTCCCCTTGGGAAAGGCCGAGGAGTTATCCCAGGGGCTGGGAGCTGGCTACTCCAGGCGTGCAGGCATGCCCGGGGCAGGCTTGGGAAGGCTCATCCGCCTGTGGATTAAAGGCATGGTCCTGGGGAGCTGCCTCAGCCTGGGAGTTTGGCTGGGAAGCTGGAGCCACGCCGTGTACACGATTCCCACCGAGGGGGATTGTGTAAATACCCCTCTCCTGACAGTATAACAGAATTAACTTGGCTGGGAGGCAGGGGCAATATTCCTTCAATTTACCCTCCACAGTCCTTTCCCCACCATGCTGTTGCTAAAAGTCCATTCTTGTATCAAACTTCTCACAGGACTTTTAATCAAAATAATTCATCTTAGAATAATTTCTCATTTATGCTTCCTGTTTCCTTTTTTTTTTTTTTTTTTCCCTTTTAACTTTTCTCATTGAATAAAAGCAAAAGGGCAGGGAGGAACATGGGAAAAAAAAAAAAAGTAGGGCTACTCATTTCCTGGTTTTGTTTTAGAAAAAAGAAAAAATTGGAAGCCTTTCAAAATCTCTGAAGTGCTGCTTGTGAAAATTTCCCTTTTCAAATTCATGCCAGTATCTGGGCTTGGGGGATAAGTCCTCCAGCTCTCTCCAGCCAGTTCTTGTAGCCATTTTAAAGACTGTTAGTATTCAAGCTAAGGATGGAATATCACCTCCTTCCTGGAAGAGGAAAGGGAGCAAGGTTGGATGGTATGCCAAATGAATGTGTAGGAAGCAAATTATTGCTTATTTTCTTCTCCAGAGGACCTACTCTGCAACATGGGGTTGGGGATGGAGGGAAGAGAGAGCATCTTTGCAACAGCCCCAGGTGCTGCAGGACCTGCAGAAAAGGGCAGTGGGTTGGGCAGGGAAAGAAGTCAGTCTGCTGTAGCTGGGTTTTGAGGGTCCTTTCCAGCTGTGTGAGGCTGCTGCACAGAGACACCGGAGTCCTGCGAGGGAGCAGTGTCACAAACGTGCTCCTTGGCATTTGGAAGTGCAGCACACTGTTGGCTGGTTAGTCAGTCTGGGTTCCCTGACCCTCCAAATCTTCAAGAAAAGACGTGGTATTTACTCTTTGACATTTTACTTGCTAGAGGACTGTTCTTAAAATACTGCGGTTTATGTACAAAATATTGTTTAAGTATAAAATATCATTGAAACTCAGCTGAGTCCTGAGCTGACCTCTGTCTAGCTCTCAGATCTTTCAGCTGCTTATTAGATCCATCTCACAGCATAAGACTTGCTGCTCCCCCTCTCCCATACAGTACACCAGGCTTGCTTCCCAGTACACATAGCTAATTTGTAGCTAATACTCTCATTGTGGCTACTTTAATAACAGTATAGATTTTTTCTTAAATGAGATGCACATGCAGCTCCTAAACGGGCATTTTTCTGTTTCAGATTAAGCATATTTTTTTTCCCCCAAGATGCCACATCATACATCATTTTCTATAATCTTTTCTATTGATTTCATTCTTAGCCTTCATCAAAACAGTGCCGGAGCAATTGAGGAACAGATTGTGACCTACCTTGCAGAGAAGGAAGGTCGTGAGGAATCTGCTTACACCATTATATTGACCTTCTGCTTTGTGGGTAATGGCATGGGATCAAAGGAATGGTATTAGCCAAAGAATATTGTTTCCAACAGCAGGAGTCCTGGATATTTTCTCCCCTGCTAAGGCTCCTGGAAAGTGTATCTATCTCTGCCATGGGACACAGAGCTGCTGTGTGGTGGTAGGTGGTACCACCTCCTTCCAGGACAGGCTGGAGATTTAGAAGACACTCTTCTTCTTGCAAGGCCACAGGCAGTGAGTACAGTGAGGACAAGCCCAAATCTTGAAGGGGAACAAAGTTATAACTCAGCCAGCTGGAGCTCAAAAAGGTCACTGTCTGAGCTCTAGAAAGACTGGCATGTTTTGATGTTTTCCATGTTTCTTCCCAGGGCAAATTGCTAGGACAAGATCATGCCAGAGCAAGTTTATGGTGCTGAGGCATCTCCTGGATTTTACTGCAGCAGAAATACCTTGTGGTTTTGTTACATCTGGGTGAAATTAGTAAGTCCTGGAACACATGAAAATTTATAATAAAATAAAATTTTTCCTTCCAGCCCCCATCACCTCCTCCCACTGACACGATTTAAAGATTGAAAAATCAGTTTGTATCGTGGCCAAAGATTGAAGTTACGATTGTAAAGTTTCCATTTAAAACAAGGAAATTGAAGTAGAGCAATTAATCAATAACAATGTGGGAAAGTAAAGCCTGAGACAGTCACTTAGAGCTTTCATGCTTAGCTGGGTAAGGGGGATTTTAGAAAACTTCTGTCTTTTACTACTCGTATAAGTTTTATATTACAAACTTTCAAGTACAGAGAGAAGTGGTGCTTTGTGTTGTACTGCTTCACCCAGTGGTACAAACCCATTCATTTACAGGGAGTGGATACCTAATTACGAATAATCCCAAAGTGTTTCACTGACTGTTGTACAAACTGCACATTCAGGCCCATTTCATACAGCCATGAAATGCCATCATCCCTCAGGTGAAACAAAGCAACTCTTCAGCAGCACAAAGCAAAGCTGCACAGCAATTTAGGAAAGGAAGTGAAGAATAATGGATTCATTTGAAACTGCAGGGGGATTTTAACTATGCAGAATGCAATTACCAGAACTGGAGTTTAGCCAGGACACTGGGGTTAGGACCCCATCTATTACAAAAGATGCCACAGAATTGCCAGTATCCTTCCCCTCGTTTCCTACACGTTACTCACTGGGCTCCCAAGTACACACTGAGAGGCCAGACCTGTTTAGATTGTTTAAAATAATGGGACCTTAGGGCAAGGTGCCATGGAAAAAATCGTATTTCTCACTGACCACAGCTTACTCTGTGCAAGTGAAACGAAGGGCTTGGTATTGGAGGGAGAAATGAAGGGCTCTGAGTTGTGTGACTCCATCCAGAGCCACCAAACCCGGGCAGCTGCTGTGAGTGGTGGCTGTTGAAACAGCAGCGTGGCTTCTCAGCCTGAATTTGGTCATCAGTCTCTTAAGTCAGAAATGGACTATTTCTCAGCTAAGTTTATGCAAACTAGACTGAATTCACTGAAATATCTAAATACTTCATAATTTGGATCAGATATCCTGTATTTCAGCAGAGACAATAAACCAAGGACAGTGTCTCCAACACCCTGGCTTGCAGCAAAGAGCAGCATCACAGCACAGAAGAAAAACTTAAACCTCACCTGCCTGCTGTCTGTTAGGAGCTCTCCTGAACTGTCTGAGTTTCAAAGAGTTCCTTGGCCTCCCGAGCCCAGATCCCATCAGTCCCTCCACTGCCTCTCAGTTTACACACACTCCTTCCCATTGCATCATAACTTCAGCTAAAAAATAACCAGAGCCCTTTCTTCTGGAAACCCCAGCTGAATCTGAGAGAAAAATCAGATGCCACAAGGAGAGAGGAGAAGAGAGAAGCAGGGCACTAAAGCCTGGTCCAGGCAGGGGTGTGTGGAGTGAGGAGCAGAGAGAGGGCTGCTCCACAGCCTCGTGTCCCCTGCCTTGTGGCCTTGGTTCTGCAGGGGAGGAGAAGAGAGAATATTTGCTCACACATAAGTATATTTTTAACTCCCACAAAAACACCGGTTGTGAAGCTTTGGGAGCAGGACTTTTTATCTTGGCATGAAAGCTCGAGTCATCTGGAAAACTTTCAGCTGATTTTTGAGATAAAAAACTCACTGTTCAACACTTCTATTTCTGGGCATTTAACTGATTAAATGAAAAGTCAATAAGCCCTGCATCTTTTTGCCCAGAGATCCAAGTATTAAGTGTGCTCAGTGCTGGAATCACCTGAACTGTCTTATCTCTCCTGCATTTGCTGTTGAGAGTGTTTAGGTCATCTTGTTTAAAGGTGAGAGTGTTTAGGTCTCACTTAACTGTGTGTCTTATTAAAATGTGTAGTTAATGTAGTGTAAGTAAATAAAAGAAGTAACCATCACAGAACATGCATAACAGAATCCACTTGCCCCCTCACAGGTGCTGGGGGAAGAGTTACCAATTACTAGTGAAGCCCCAATAAATAATGCCTCAGTCTTGTAACTGCAAATCTTTCTAATAGAATCTGGCTATTTCATGCCCTGCACCATAAATCTGTGCCCTCGATAAGTGGGCTTTGAATGGCTGGATAAAAATAATTAATCAAGATTAAATCAAAAGCAGCACACTGCATGCAAAGGCAGTATTAGGCAGGATGCATTCCCAGGAAGGAAATCACTTAGAAGTGGCTTATAAATCTGGGACGTGGCTGAGGTTGATGTGAGGAAATGTGACTGGTATGGATTTTCAGGTTTTATGGAGCATAGATATTGCACATGGTTAAGTCTTTCTGCTCCCGCAGACAGCATCAGATTTCAGGCCACATGGATCTTGCATCTTCATCTACCAAATGCAGTAGGTGAGGCTGCTGGGCTGAAGGACTGCTCCCACCCCCCTCCTGCCACGGCCCTCAGTGGAGCAGCAGATGATGTACATGAGCAGAAATGCAGAGAGGATGACAAACAACAAAAAGAAACCTGGGGAGCTCAGACTCCATTTGTGATTTTACTGAGTAGATGAAGCACAGGCAAAATCTGGAAAAATAAACCTTACTGGGATATAGCTTTACTCCATCTGAGCTGTTGCTCTCCCTTGTGGTGTCTGATCAAACTGAGTGTTGTATGTATTTTCAAGCAGATTGGAAGTGGCAGTGTTCTGATAGCTGCTGTGCTGAGCACCAGTCCAATCATTGAGCATTTATCCAGTTTTTCTCTTGTATTTCTTGACCATTAATAAACAGGGATTTATTCTTCAAAGACACTGATTGAACTAAAGCTGTGTCTGTGATACAACCAGGAGCAGTGCTCAGAAATACAAGAATATACACGTCCCACCAGCAACAGATAAATTAAACATGCATCAGAGATGGTCTATTTACCTAATGTGAAATAATGCTCTATTTCAAATTCATCCTTCATAGCCTCTCTTAAACGACTCTAATATATTTTTTACATGTAACATTCCTGTCTGGAATATTTTTCAGCTTATTTTTCTCCATTTCTTCTCTAGGGGAGCAAAGATTTGCATAACATTAGGTCAAAAGCCCACAGAGGAAAGCCCACTGAGGATATGTTACATGGAAATTTTGTAAAACAGATTCATCCTCTGGCTGTGAAGGAGAACTGGGCTCAGAATGTGGCTTTACAAAGGCACCAAAAGCCAGATGATACCCAGAGGTTCTGCTTGCTACCAACAGTGCTTGGCAGAAAACGTGAAGGCACTGAATAGTTAATGGATCCATCAGTATGGTACATAAAGCAGACATTACCAGGGCAATATAAAGTCTCCCCAGAAGAATGATGAGGTGGTTACTGAAAAGTAATTATAATTCATAAGCTGAGAGAAGGGGTAGGGTTGGTGCTAAGTGTCTCAGCATGGCAGAGTCACCTTTAATGCAGTGGCTGTACACCTACTACTCAGTAATGGGGCACACATTGTTGCCCTCGATTCCCCTCCCTCAGCATGGATAAAAATTTTCAATTTGGAGTAATTTTTTGCTTTTCAATAGTGAATAACATACATTTTCTTGGAATTCTGCCTTTCAACAAAAGAACAATAACCTGAACTTTTTTAATAGCCTTCATCATTCAATAATCATGCTGGGAAGATTAATAGTAATAGCCATATTTTATTATTTTTATAGCAGGTTGTAAGGGAAATGAATGTTACTTTCTGTGTCAGATGAAGGTCTCCCTGACCACCAGTTGTGCTGGGGAAGCTGCAGTGCAACTGGTGCTATAGTTCAACTTTAAGTAACATCATTAATGAGGAAGGGTTAAAAACAGCCTTAAGAAGTCAGGGTACAAAAAATCTGCAATGCTCAAACAAAAATCAATAGCACAGTATGAAAAATGGCACAGGAAGTAAAAGAGCTGATCTGCTGGCTCATTTAGAAACATTTCATCCTGACTTGAAGTTTCAACTAAAGGAAATATAAGTTTTTCACCTAAACTTGTGTTCATATTTTTAATGAACTCCAGGCTGACTGAAAAGGACACAAATTGCCTAATTCTGCTTCCTGGTTTTGTGTTCTCTCTCTGCCCTGCCTGGTTTTGTTTGGGCTGCTCTGGAGGGCAAGCACTGAAGTGTCCTGCAGCCAGGGGATGAGACTTGCAATGTTGGCTCATAGAGGGCTTGGATGGGCAGGGGAGGGCACCATGGGCTGCACTACAACATGGAGGACCTAATTTGAAGGAACTCTGCTGGTTTTACGGTCTTGCTATTTATTTTTTTTCAGGACTTGGGATGTGTCTATTTGTTCTGGGGCTCAGGGTAGGCATGTTCCTTGAGCTATCTAGTTGAAGAAGGAAAGGTGAGAGGGAAAGAAGTGTCCCCAGTGAAAATCATGGACAAAAGAAGATCCCAGGTATTTCTGCTGTGCTGTTAGGGACTCTCACGCTGGCATAACAGCTCACTGTACCTCATAAAGCACTTTGCTGCTATGAGCATGGTTCAAGCTGCTAAACACAGCTCTGCTTTGGATGATCACACTTGTGAAGTTTTTGGGATCATTTTCTTTCCTTCTGTGCATGGAACCTTATGGGTAGACTTGTGTTTTCTGTCTTAGCTTGTTCCATAAACGTCCACATTTGCAGTCCAAGTTAGAGCTGGGCTCCTCAGCTGCAGACAAGCCTGAGTTGATTCCTCTTCCAAGCCCACCAGCTGCACAAGGTGCTGATAAAAAAAGGGGCCACAGGAGGTTCTCATGAGTGCCTAATGGCCACATGTGTTCTCCAGCCTGGTAAGCAGGTTTTAAATGGGGTTGTATGTGGCTCTCTCAGTCTGAGGAAGCTGCTCTGTGCAGGAGGAGAGGACGTGCTCAGTGCTGCTAACATCCTCTTCTTGGCAGTATGGTGAGTGAAGGCTGCTGGCCCTGCAGCCCTTACCCTAGTGCTGCAGCAGTCTGAATTATGTGAAGCCAGCCTGGGATTAAATCAGAGAAGTTTGTGGCTGCTAGCTTTGGGTTGTGTTCCAAAAACTGTGCCTTCTTTTGTCTTAGTGAGTGTGGCTTTGTCCTGCTGCTAACTCGGGGTTTTATTATAAATGCTGTTGAATCATAGGCAAGGAGGGGGGAGGCAGGGGAAGAAACAATGTAGTGGGTGTGCAGGAATAGAAATGATCCTTAAAATATGTTGGGGTGGAACAGCAAGGACTAGAAAAGGATAGCAATTGTCTCTTTATCTATAAGAGGTTTTTCCCCACCCAGAATCAGTCTTGAGAATCTTCCTGCCTTTTCCAAAAATAAAGGCTCTCTTGTATCCCGAACGCTTCAGAGTAATTTCATCTCCTGTTTAACTCCTGGCTAATAATTTCATCTTTCATTTCCTCCTATTGTTCCACCTGGCATGCATCCCATCTATTATAAGCCTCAGATATCATAAAGTAATTTTTTTTAGATTTGGGGAGAGGGAAATAAGAGTCAGGTGGTTTGAAGGTTTTTATAGCAGCACAGGTTCTGGAAGCATTGCACAGAGACTAGTATTAAAGAAATAGCTCAATGGGAGGAAACTAGAGTGAGAAGACAAAGCAGCTCTAGCTTTTGCAAGAGCTGTATTAATGCCAAGGCAAGGGTTATTGCCCCTATTTAGGACTCTAATGCAAAATGGTGCTTTGCAGAAGCTAAGGAGTGATAGGAGGTTTTAACAAGCACAAAGTAGCCACTAGATAAACACTCATGGGAGCTGAGCTTTCCTGAAAATCTCCATCTCGTTACTTCACTGAAAAAGCTGGCCCCAAAACAGCATATATTTGAAATTAAAACACCTGTAAATATGGCTTTTGCCTCTGTCTGCCTACATAATGACAGAAACTGCAGAGTCTGTCAGCTGGACTTCACAGTGTGCTTCCCAGCAGAGACTGGGCTGTGCTGCATCTTATCTCAAGGTGTTGTGCTACCTCATGTCTCTCCTCTGACAGAAACTGCTCCAAGGCTTTCTCTTCCTTTATGTCTTATGAAGGTGGCTCAGAATCCCCAAAATACCAGCAAAACCTGGGTTGGAAGGCTTGTCTGAGTGGGTGAAGTGCAGCATGGCAGCTCTGTCAGTGAACCCTTCTGGTTCTGTTTGCTTTCCCTCCTATGCCCACACCACAACGTTTTGCCTACCAGGAAGCACCAAGATGTGTGAGTGCTCTTTGGCTGTTTAGATGTGGCAGGATGATGAGTTTTGCTGGAGGACATGCAAGAGCAGTCCTTCTGGCAAAGCTCCTCAGGAAGTGGGTGGAATAGCAACAAGTGCAGATACTGGGGTTCTGTTTGAACTGCTGCTCCACATTCTGCTCAGAAACAAAATGTATAGCGTGCAAAAGATGGGATACAGCATCACAAAATTACTCCAGGAGGCCTAAATCACAAGACAGCCCCTGGAGATATGACTTAACTTTGGAGCAGGAAATCTGGGTGCTGTTCTGGATTGGCAGACTTGTCTCAATTGCTGTAAGCTTTCTCCCCATTTTTGGAGATGTTAGGGATGCTTTATAACTCATAATGCACATAGCTGGCTATGCTCTGACTTGGGGAACTCAAGATTAATTACAGGATATTCTTATAAATATTCTTATTTTTTAAGATAAATAA
>NW_008630355.1:0-30250 GCF_000691845.1 Merops nubicus
CGGCCGGAGCGGGCCGAGGAAAACTGACGGGAGAGCGCCGAGGGGAGGAGCGGGGTCGCCGGTCTTTCAAGCTGGATTTTCTTTCGGGTTTTCTTAGAAGCGAGAAAGGCAGCTCGTGGCGGCAGAACTCCTGGCACCGCCGGGAGCGAGTCCTGCTGGGGCGCGTCCGAGGGCTCCTGTGACTTTGGGGTCCGGCTGGGTGGGAAGATGGGATAACGGGTGTGGGGTGCCCGGAGCATCCCTGAGCCTGCTGCTGCTGGTGCGAGAAACCAAACAGAACAGAGGAATGTTTACGCTGTGGTGCGAAGCGCTTAGTACCTGCTGATACCTACAAGGGTGTTCCTGTGATCCCGAGTGCTCTACGTGCCAAACGTTATATTGGGAAGCCTAACTAAATGTGACACTTAGGATTTTTGGAAAAGATGTGCTCTCTTTTTTACGTAGAAAGAATGGATGTAGGTGATGTGATAGCTGTTGTTAACCAGCCATATAAACTGACACATCTTAATTTTTTTTTGTAGGTGTGTTGATTTTGATTTTATGTACTGAAAGCTGAGCCTTCCTCCTCCAAGATGGCATTTGTGTCAGCACAAGGGCCTACGGTAGTGGACCAAACCACTTTGATGAAAAAATACCTTCAGTTTGTGGCAGCTCTTACAGATGTCAATACACGTAAGTTTTTTTTAATCTCTCGAAAGTTACAGTTCTCCAATACATTGTTTCACAAATGTTGCAGTATTGTTTAGACAGTTGATAAATGTGTTGAATTTGCTTTGAGTTTTGGTTTTTAAAGAAGCAAAGTGATGAGTAAAACTTTCATGAGCCAAAGTGAGGAAGCTGTGTGTGTGTGCAGTTGTGTGAGGGTCGTGTGTGAGAATTGTGTGCCTTGTAATTGGGTGATGATAGCTGAACTGATAAGATCTGATTGCTTCTTTGATCAGTGACACTGGTGTTATCCTTCATGACTGCAACTTTACATTTAATTATTTTGCTTGAACTTCCATTTTCAGCTGATGAAACCAAATTGAAAATGATGCAAGAAGTCAGTGAGAATTTTGAGGTAAATAAAAAAAAGCCCAACCCCTCCCAAACAACAAAACCCCACCAAAGCCCCCAAGCTTTCTGTAATGGCAGAAATGTCTTTCTTAATGTATATTGGTCTGATTTCTGATGTTATGTGGCTAAAATATTAGTATATTATGACTTATGATTTATATTGTCATTGATTTTAGGTTTGTATTTAGAAAATAGCCTGGTTATTGAAGAATTGTAACATTTGGATTTAGAGAGCTCCTTCATTCTCTAATCTTTATTCAGTAAGCACTTAAATAAACATTAAGTAATAGATTTTTTTTCCCCATTTTGTTGAATGATGTGAGGTCTCTGTATTTCGTAGAATCATAGAATGGCTTAGGTTGGAAGGGACCCTAGAGATCATCTGCCCATGGATCCCTTCCAACCTAAGCCATTCTTTGATTCTCCCTGTCATGAACAGGGACATCTCTCAACTAGACTAGGTCGCCCAAGGCCTCAAAAATTTTATTTAAAGCTTTCTTTTTTTTTTTAGTTCAAATGTGTATTGTGCCTTCACAAAACAGAGTCCCCTCTGATTTCTCGGAGTAGTTCAGTGGTATAGCAGTGAGGGAGGAGATGTCAGATGTAGAATTGATGGCAGGAGTGGAGATGGGTCCAGTGGCATCTTTTCCATAGTGATGGGCCATCAAGTTTGTGTGAGCAGCAGAAAGTGAGACACAAATTAGACCAACTCTGTTAGCAGAAATCATGCTTTTGTTGAGTCCTTTGTTATCATGTATCTGTTCTGAAATGATAGAGAACTTGTTATTTTGGAGAATAAATTCAAGATCTTAGAATCACTGTAATTCCCTGTATCTATTTTTTAGTCATGTTGTGACATAAAATAGAAAATGTAACCACTGTAAGGTAGTCTGTCCTTACCACATTCTAGTCCTGTTAATGACTTTGGATATTTTTGAGTAAGCCTTATGCAAAGTTGCATCCAACAGATGCTGGATGTTGAAAGCTTTTTAGTTTGATTTTAGTTGTTTCTGATTTATTGATGCAATTTCCTGTCCAGTGATGATTTTTTTTTTTTTTTTTTTGCTCAGGTTAATAGGGTGGAGTAACACATTTAGAGCTGGTGTAACTGCATTATATGAGAAACAAAGTTAAAAGGCTTAATGCTTGTTTAGTGTGTGTAAGTAGATGTCTATGCCAGCTCTGCAGCTATATGCACATGGAGTGAGCAGAGCTTCATACTGCCATAAGTAACCATCTAAAAATACTCTTGTGTGGTTTAGCATCCGTTTTAAGTTGACCTGCTATCTCTGAAACAATTTGCTATCTAAAAAAGGAGTAGTTTTAGCAGCTTGGTCTAGTAACCTGTGTAGAATCTGAAGGCCTGGTTGATTCTCTTTGCTCTTGCCTTCAGCAGAGAAGAACTTGTTCAATATTTGTTTTGATAATGTTCTCTTGGAACTCACTTGGTTCTGTAGCATGATGCCACATAAAGAGGTGATGACTTATGCTAAAGTAGTTTTATTTGGTGGAAAGTACTTGAGGGAGCACGAGGAACCACTAGTACAGTTTTAGTTTCTTTTTTTTCCTTTGGAGTTTTTTGGGTGGCCTTGCTGCATGTTGTTATGCTAGATAGTTTCTTTTCATCTTCTGCTTCCACAGCCTCTTTGCTAGCTCTTCTCTGTTTCCCACTTCAGCTTCCAATAGCTATAAAGTTCAGCATGTTTTATTTTTCACTTCAGGTGAAATAAAAAAATTAAAAAAATCATCAGTTTGTTGAAAGTGACAGTGTTCAAATTCTGTTGGCTGCACTGTTGATCTGGGTGTCTCCCCAGTTAGGGGTGGAACTGAACATTGATGGCTCTGGAGGACTTATTGAAGTGAAGTTTGAAATTGAGGTGCTTCCCCATAATGTTATCCACTTGACAGTACCAGTTGTTGGGCTAGTTGTTAGGATATTGTCCTGGCCCAGCAGAGAATATTGGTCTTCTAAACCAGTTTCTGGATGGAAATGTTTGATAGTTTTGAATCTTTTTTCTCAGACATTATTTGTCTGAGGGGGGATTTCTTCCTTCTCTATTTCTTCATAGAGATTTTTTGATTCCAGATGAGGTGAAAGGAGTATATTCATTGTCTCTCCAGACTCTGCTCTGGAGGAGGAAGCTTCCAAAATTGACTTCCGTTGCTGCTTCAGAGGTTTTGTGCCAGCAGTATAATAATGAACTGGTTAGAATAGTGGGAGTTTCTTATGTGGTTCAGAATAGCAATTCATAGATATCAGGAGTGCTGCTAGTTTTCCTACTCTTGGCTGTTTAGAGAAGATATTAGGAAGCTATTTTGAGAAATTTAGGCTGAGTTGGTGCAGATATGCTTTTCTTTAAATGGATTTGTGATCCCCTTTCCAAGGACGCGGCAATACCCGTTCCATTTCTTATTGGAAACCTTCCTTCCTTCTCCAAAGTAGGACCATTCTCATGACATAAAAGTTCAGGAGGTTAAGAGTATTTTAAAATTGGAAAGACTATGGGGAGGTGGAGGAGATACAGCAGACTTTCTGTGGAAGACCTTTGGTGTGAAGAGAAGATGGGGGTTAATCTGCTGTTGATGATATCCAGTCTTGTATTGTCCTGGTTCAGCCCCAGCTGGCATCTAAGCCCCACACAACTGCTCGGTCGTGGTGGGATGGGGGCAGGATTAGAAAGGTAAAAGTGAGAAGACTTGTGGGTTGAGGTCAGGACAGTTTAATAGGTAAGGCAAAAGCCACACACACAAGCAAAGCAAACCAAGGAATTCACTCACCACTGCCATGGCAGGCAGGTGTTCAGGCATCCCTAGGAAAGCTGAGCTCCCATTGTGTAATGGTTACTTGGGAATACAAACGTCATCCCTCTGAATGTTCTCCCCATCCTCCTTCTTCCAGCTTTAGACACTGTCACATGGCCTGGAATATCCCTTTGGTCACCTGGGGTCAGCTGTCCCAGCTGTGTCCCCTCCCAACTTCTTGTGCACCCCATGCCTCACTGGTGGAGTGAGGTGAGGAGCAGAAAAGGCCTTGGCTCTGTGTAAGCACTAGGCAGCAATAAGGAAAAGATTCCTGTGTTACCAGCACTGCTAGCAGCACAAGTCCAAAATGTAGCCCCAGACTAGCTGCTATGGAGAAAATTGACTGTATCCCAGCCAAAACCAGCATGTGTGTTTAAAATGTGCCCTTCTTATGACATCTGTCTGCTTTCTTGAGAGCTCTTGAGGTAAAAAACCCAGCTTTGTTTGCAGTATGCCTAGTGTAATGTGATTTATGGTTGCATGTTATGAAGTTGTACCATAGAGAATAGTAGTGGAAACTTTAAAAGAGGTGGCTTTATAAAACTTGCACGTTATGTCAGCGATAACGTGATCAACCCCTGAAATGCCTGGATAGATTTTTCAAAAGAATGCTGTGTTCTCATTTGTACCTTTTATTAAGGACCTGTATGTTTCTGTATCCCAAATACTTCAGAGAGTTGCCTTACAACACATACATGAACTACAGCTGAGTTTCAAAATAAACCTCACAGTGGCCAAGTTAGAGGTTTTTTTTTTTAAGGCATGTGGAGCAGTTGCTTGCTCATGTAATATTTCTTCTGACTTCACAAGTGGACGGTAGTGCAAGATTGTTTTCACAGTGCAAAGTACTGCTCAGTGTGGGTGATCTATTTGCAGCAATAACTAAAATCTCAGTTTGACAGTGGCTGAAAATTCTTGGGGGTCCTAGAGAGGTGAAATGTGAATGTGTTTGTCAGTCTTTCGTGTTCAAGAACATCTACAGCATTTTGGTTGGCTATTTTTTCCATTTAAAGTAGCTCGGTGTTATGCCACTTTTATTTTCTGTGTGACATGAAAATGTTAAAGTAGAAAAAGAAAATTATATTTCAGTCTGCTGGAATTGGAGGAAAGAGATTTTGTTTTTGTTTGTTTCACTAGTGTTTCACTCTGTAGTGTGCCAGCAGATGTGTAATAGCTCTATCTATTAAAAAGTCACTGAAAATGTTTAATGGTGTCTTTGGATGTAACTTACCATCATCTGTGTAATGTCTGTGTTATCTCTCCCCTCATTTGAAATTTTTTTGTCTCTTTTTAATTAGAATGTGACATCCTCCCCTCAGTATTCTACATTCCTGGAACACATCATCCCTAGGTTTCTCACCTTTCTACAGGATGGAGAAGTTCAGTTTCTGCAGGAGAAGCCAGCACAGGTAACCTGTGGAGCATCTCTTACTTCTTTGCAGTTTGTGCAGTAGACCACTCGTTTAGTCAAGGTACTTGATCAAACTGATGAACCGATTTATGTATAGACTTTGCTGTTAAAAATAGATGTTATCTGGAGTAAGATTGAAGAAGTGTAGTTTCTAAATAAGTTACTTACAAACTTTGCAGATCTGGGCTTTTATGAAAACCAAGGTGCAACAGAATTGGCTTTCACTGAAGTATGACACATTGTTATGAATCACTGGCTTTGCTGTAGCATGAAAGGCAAAAGTTGAATCTATGTTGTTAAATACTTGAAACTGAGTTCCTTAAAAAAGTGATAAGTTGCATTTTTCACCTGTAAATTTGTTAAATTTGCTTTACTCACATATGTGGGTAGTAGGAAGCATTATGTGTTTGTATATACAGAGTATGTCTACACAAAGTAAAATATGTTTTTCTTTCTAAGTTTACAGAAGTGTTAACCTGAAAAGGTCTTACAACCAATTTTTTCTTGTGGGCTTTTAAAAAGTTTTATAATATCTTTAATTTTCTCCTCCTTTTTATAGCAACTCCGAAAGCTAGTGCTTGAAATAATCCACAGAATACCAACAAATGAACATCTTCGTCTTCATACCAAAAATATCCTGTCTGTGATGTTTAGATTTCTAGAGGTATTTTTTTCTTTTCTCTTAGAAGTGTTTCAAATTTTCAGAAAGATTTTCCTTTTCTTTCTGAACTTCAAGAATTGCTGGGCGTAGAGTTTTAAACAGCTGTGCTTCTGGAGCGAGAGTGGAAGGGCATTCTGTGTAGGCTTCACCAGTGTGGTATCTTGCTATCTACAGGTTTTCTGCATGTTCTTCTTTGCCCCTGAGGAACTTGGATTTTACAAATACAAGGCACTGTTCTCATGCTAAACAGGGCTTCATTCATGAACACTTCTGAAAAGCGCAGATACCTTACTCTAGGGACTTTGTTTTGTTTCTTACTTGGAGTTGAAATCATTGTAATTTGAAGTTCACAGAAAATAACCTGCTCTATGTGGGGGTGTCTTGGTGTGTAAATAGCCCCACATGTCTTTCTGTGGGGCATTAGAAGCAGGTGTAGAGTGGTTGAAACTTCTGTTTTCTATTCCAGTAGGGCTGAATTTAATTCTAGCCATATAAGGCTGCAAGGTAAAGTTATATCAAAATAAAGGCATGTTGCTTATGCAAATTCATGTAAATGGGGCACTTGTAGGTTGCTGAGATGAGTACAATTTACAGGGTTTGGAGTACATACAGAGTAGTTGAGGAATGCAGCAGTAGGCTCACCAGAACTTCTCTTTTTTTTTTCAGACAGAGAATGAAGAAAATGTCCTGATTTGCTTAAGGATAATTATTGAATTGCACAAACAGTTCCGACCAGCAATCACTCAAGAAGTAGGTCATAAATCTTACAGGGTATAGAAGTTACTGCCATGCTCTTCAGAATTGTTTTTTTCCAGTGCATTGGTTGGTTGTTTTTTTTCCCTGCTGTCCTTTCACATTGGCTGACCCATTGTGGTAACCATGTATTTAATTTTTTTTTTTTTTTTTTTTTACTTTAAAGTAATTTTTAAAGGAGGATTTCATAGTGCTAGTACCCTTGGGAGAGAAAAGGCTGCTAAAGCCTAGTTATATTTGCTCTAAGTGTTTTTGGGAAATATGATTAAACTAAGGAATAAAATTCCCACAGAATGGAAGAGAATTGGTGCCTTTTTGGTTTGTGAAGGGAAAATCCCTGGAAAGGAATATTATGGTTGTCTCCCTCCCTGCCCTTCTCTTCTGTGACTCTTGAAGAAGTATTTGCAAGGTTACATTTTCAGTCTGTTGCTTTCCTTGATTTTCTCCTTGGAATACTTAGTTGGTTTCATAGAATCATAGAATCAATTACTTCAATAATACTGTGTTGGAACTATGTTGAGATGATAAGTAAATTGGATTCTTTCCCAGTGCAATTTGACTTAATATTGGCAGAGCAGAAGGAACTGGAATGCTTTCAGATTTGTTTTAAATATAATGAAAAGTATATTCTAGTGGTGACTAAAGATTCTATGTAATTACTGTTAATACAGAGATTTAAAACTTTTTTTTTTTTTTTTTTACCAACTCCTTCCTACCTAGATCCATCATTTTTTGGACTTTGTGAAACAGATTTACAAAGAACTTCCAAAAGTAGTGGTAAGCTTTTTATTTCTTAAGTTGCCCTTGCTGTAGTCAGAAAGCTAATTTTTATTTCTTAACTTTATTCCTAAAAGATACCACCTATCACTAGATAATATCTAGTGATACAACATAAATGTAGTTTCATTAAAAGTATTTAACAGAAATATGTCTGAAAATGGAGAAATTTCATTGTTTTAATTGGAAAACCTTCTGTTTGTAGCATGGTATTACTAGTAAGAGAAAACTGAGGTAAACTTACACAATAAAGCACCTGTCAGTTGACTGCAGTGGTGACCATGTAGTCACATGGGTTTTGTGTGAAGGAAGGGTGAAGTGATGCACTTCCCAGCAGTTAGAGCTCTTCACTGTGCTTGATCTCTGTGGCGGCCATTGCCTGCTCTTCCTCGCTCACACAGAGCATCTGTTCAGATGGGTTTTTTAGCAAAAGAATCACCTGTTATGGGGAAAAATTATATGGAGGAATCCTAATGAGATAAATGGCCTTTTGACTATTACTAGCATGGTGTTTTTCTTCTGCTCTTTGCTTGTAGAATCGGTATTTTGAGAATCCTCAAGTGATTCCAGAGAACACTGTCCCTACTCCTGAAATGGTTGGCATGATCACAACAATTGTGGTGAAAGTAAACCCTGAACGAGAAGATAGTGAAACGAGAACAGTGAGTATTCCAACTGCCCTTTAACTAGGAGACTGTATCACAACACACCAAATGGTAAAGGCAGGTAAAGGTGACAGGCTTGCTTTCTGTTTGTTTTACTTATCCAGATTTATTTGTAGTAGCTGGCTGAAACTTTCAGATATTTTCTATTCAGCTCTAATTACAGATTTTTTTGTTAAATGTAATATCCAGTATAGTTTAATATGATTAATTTAATATAATACAATGGTTTTGTGCTTTTAAAAATGTTATTGCTAAATATAGTGCTATTAAAATTAGCAGTTTCTTTAAAAATGTATTTCAAATACTTTTTTGAATTACTAATTGAATCACTTATGAAACGTGTTCTTTCTTTCAGCATTCTATAATTCCAAGAGGATCTTTATCTCTAAAGGTCTTGGCTGAGCTACCAATTATTGTTGTTCTTATGTATCAGGTTAGTATGCTTCAGTATTTTGCAGGGAAATATTTCTTGTGGTTTGTGTAACTTCTGCTGGCTAAGGGATTGGTAGAAATGAATGCAATGTATTTTTGAGATTAAAATAAAAAAAAGTCTGCACAGCACAAAAGAAACCACTGCTGAGTTTTTTTTCTGATTAGCTCTCAAGTTGATTGTGGTGTGACTTTTATAATTTTTTTTTTTTTTAAGCTCTACAAACTGAACATTCACAACGTAGTAGCTGAATTTGTGCCCTTGATTATGAACACTATTATAATACAGGTTTCTGCTCAAGCAAGGTAAGAGCCTTTTAACAGTATGTTGATGATATTTGGGATAAAATACTTAAACCTGCTATTCAGTATTGCCCAAAATATTTTTGTCTTACATCCTGTGATTTTTTTGTTTCTAGACTTACTGCTTTTAATTTCAAAAGTAGTAATGATTATTTGACTTAAAATTGTTAAGTTTTGAAGGTGAAGTAATTGGCAAATCTTAATATTTCCATCACGTGTCCCTGTTAAAATCCATAGTTGTGCTGTAGGTCCCAATTTATTATTTGATAATGCATTTTTTAAAATAGTTTCTGACAGAAATCCCTGTTACCACAGACAATACATGACAGAGACAAGGATACTTAATTGTTCCCATAGTACCAGTAGTACATTTTTGCTCTCAAGGTATAGCTTCATTGAAGCCTTGTGATGTTGCAGATAGGGCACTGCTTTTTCTGCATGAGAGAGGAGCAGCAAATGGTGCTGAGCAGGGCAGCAGAGTAACATCACTGTCTCTCCCTGTCTGTCCATCTGAATAAGTCTTTGAAGCTTGAGAGAGACAAGTGTGTGGGAAGGAATATTGCTGGGAGGAAAATAATTGCCCCAGTTATGGGAGCAGAGGCAAATGTTTGCTCATGTACTGGTTTGGATTTTGGTAGAAAACTGGAAGTTGTATGGCAGCCTCCTGGCTGTGCTTTTCTGCTTAGAGCGTGGGATGCTGGGAATTTGAATGGCAGAGAGCTTGCTGAAAATGAGCTTTCCGGTGATTTTATTTCCTTATGAAGCAAGAACCTCACCACAAGATATAATTTTGAAGTTTCTGTGTATTTTCTGAACAAAAGTACTAAAGAGGAGGGATGTTATAACCACTGTTCAATTTCATTTCAGGCAACATAAACTTTATAACAAAGAATTGTATGCTGATTTCATCGCTGCTCAAATTAAAACCTTATCTTTTTTGGCTTACATCATAAGAATTTACCAGGTAGGTTGTATTTTTGTTGTTTCTTACTCTTGGAGCAACAAATTTCTAGGTGCTTTATGGGAGGCAAGTGACCAGCACGACTGCAGTGCATCAGGGATTGGAGAGAAGAGCATTTGTGTAGCAGATCTGAAGATAGGGCTATACTGGTTGTAGAGAGTTGTCCTTTCAGAGTTATTCTCATGTGAATGCAAAATAAAAATGTGCTGTTTCCCCTGCCCCAGGCATTTATGGAATGGCTGTTGTAGTTTTAAAAATAGTCTTCTTGAAGAGAAGTGAAGACAAGTGAATTTTCATTGAATGTTATTTTACAAATGTAAAGCAAAGCTTTAGAATAAAATGTCATAATAATTGTATTCATGTTACTTTTTGCTGTAGGAATTAGTTGCTAAATATTCTCAGCAAATGGTGAAAGGAATGTTGCAGTTGCTCTCCAATTGTCCAGCTGAGACAGCACATCTCCGGAAGGAGCTTCTGATTGCTGCTAAGCACATCCTGACAACAGACTTGAGGAGCCGTATGTAGTGCTTTAAAAAATGTGTCTATAAACTGGAGAGTTTTCAACTGTTTCTGTGTTTTGAGTCATACAGTTTATTTCTTTTAGACTATTGCATACTTTTACATACTTTTGATTGTTTCGGGAGTGGGTGGGATTTTTGTTTCTTTTTTTCTCTTTCCTTAAAAAAAAAACCTAAACAAACAAAAAAAAACCCCCAAATATCTGACTAACTTAGTGTCTCTATTAGATGGATAAATAGCAGTGTGAACTCAGCAAGTCATTGCCCTTGGGCAGCTGGCTGGTGTTTTACCATGTGTTGATAACACAACCCTCCAGCCCTGTTCTCGGCTACTTGGGAGCCCCAGACTGGATGCACTGGAGGAAATGCTTAGGAATGTTACAGTGAAGAGGGAATATGGTACTGCAGAAGGGATAAGGAGTGTGAAGAAGAGGAGAAGTGGCATATAAAATATATGGAAATCTGTAGAAGATAAATTTTCAGTCATTCTGCTGGTGCAATTCAGCTGATTTGGGAAAATGAGTGTTGAGGGAAGCATTGCATGTTTGTGGGTCTTACCAGTGGCATTTTTGTTCTCGGTGAAATAATCTTTCAAACTAAGTCTCGCTCTTGTGTGTTGATTGAGAGTTGAGGAATAATGCATGTATCTTACTGTGATGTGTTTTGTCTGTGTGGAACTTCATTTCTGATTCCTAAAAGAAAGAGCAGAGGTGAAACTGCACTTGCTCTCTTGACTGTTAGCACTGTAAAGCCTGCCCCTGTCTAAGAAAACTTCATATCAGCAAAATGTGGTATGCACATACATATAAGATGGGGGTTTTAGAACTTGGCTTAGAAGATAGAATTAAAATAAAATTTAGAAATGTATCTATTTTCATCCCTATTAAGCTATTTCTTTTGAGAATTTTGTATGAGATGTTCCTTTCAAAATCTAGAATTGTTTACACCGTTTCTGAATTCTAGTGAATGAATATTGTGAATATTTCTTAATTTCAACCTAAAATATTCTTGTGTTCTGAAGCTTAATGAGAGACTTCAATCAGTGGTCTGGTGTCAACAGTTTATCATTGATTGCTTTGCTTTCATTTCTCTTACTAGTTCACATTAAGAGTAATAGCACAACACAGGAATGTTAATGTTAAATGTGTTCAATATGCACAAACATTGTTCTTCAGTTTGCATTTCTTTTGCTTTTTTTCCATCCTCAGTTTTTGTATCTCAATCTCTGCTAACATTAGTGCATCTAACTCTAGTTCCTTTTTTTGAAACAGTGGTTTGATGATCAAAGGTAGTTCCTTTCCAACCACCTTTTTGACTCAAATTTTTTCTCCACAGTATTATTTGTTGGCTATGACTGAGTTTATTCTCGTATCATCACTGCTCTGGTGGTTGCCTTGTAAAATAATGGATTGGCTTTGCATCTAGAATCTTGATTCTTGTTCCTTATTTGCTTCTTGCTCTGTATGTCTTCCAGATCTCTACCTGGCTCAAGAAACAGTGCCAGTTGTCTCCTTTTCCTTTCTATTTTTGGAGAATATGACATTTTCTTAAAGCAAAGGCAGCTGCTACATTGTCCCTTTCCTTTAAGTGGACCTCGCTGGTTCCTTGTTTGTTTCAGATTTCATTCTGAAAATGCTGGATTTTTATCTGTAATACTGTTTGGAAATCTGTGGAGAATGAAGGTTGCTGGATGCTCCTCTTTCTCTTTGACTTTTTGCTCATTTATTAATAAGTTTGTTGCATTATTAGGAGACAGGACAGTTAATCCTTCCTGCCATTTCCATCATCTGTCTTAGAGTGACCTAATCAATTCCATCAACTTGTTGATTTCTATATTTAAGAAGCAAATGGTTCTTTGGTCTTGCTTTGCTGCTTGATTTTTATTACTGACATCTCTTTGTTTCCTGGACTCCACGTTGCATGTATTCTGCATTATATTTTGGGCTAGAGCTTGTATGATAAAATGCCAGTCAAACCAGAGTTGTGTTCTATAGTGTTGCCCAAACTTCTTCCCAGTAGCTCATTAGTTACATTTTAAAAGTTCTGCAAAGTTGAAAGTACTGTAAGTGTTTTGTCTTTCCAGATGTAACTGGTTTTGTCATCTCAGTGCTGTGGCTTTGACTGTGTACTGCAGTGTTACTTAAGGGGCAAATGTCAGTGAAGCTCATAGTCAGAAGAGGTTAACTGAAAGTTCCCTTGTGAATGACACTTGCTTTTCATAAGCTTCAGGAATTAGTTTTGTAATAAAACCACTTTTTGACCTAGGTTGAACTACCTAAGTTAAGCAGTTTGATGGTTAACTATCTTATTTTGATAATTTCCTTTGCCAATCATTATGTATGGCTTTCTCTTTAATTTTTTTTTTTTTAAATTATAGAATTTATTCCATGTATGGACAAGCTGTTTGATGAATCTATACTAATTGGCTCTGGATATACTGCCCGAGAGACACTGAGGTATGACAGGAATAGTTCGCTGACTGCCTGCCAGGGCTGATTCCTTTCAGGGCTTATTATGACAATATCTGTATAGGTTCCTGAATCTTTCCTTTAAGTAACTAATTTGATTATATTCTAATATTGGAAGGGCTCCTGCTGCTGTGAAGAGTGGTTGTTATTTAACACTTTGATGGTGCAGCATGGTGTAGGGCAAAATGGGATAAATGGGTGAATGGGAATTCACAACCAAAACAGTGGTCACAGTGAAATCAACTTGGTATCTTTTCAGCATATCATGAAATCTTGTGTCCAGGGTGAAATCTGAATGAAAATTAAACTGTTTTGTCAATACGTACCTTAAAACTTACTCCTTTGCAATTGAAAAAATTAAATGGGAAGATTACTTGCTTTGTGTCTTCAATAGTGTACTAGTTTTTTTAGCTGCTTTTGCTGACCAGAGTGAAATATGTGAACTAGGAGAATGATTTCCTCTTGCTTAAGTATCTGCTGTACCCTGTTGACAACATGGTTTAAATTTTGAAATACTTGCTCTACTAGATACTTAAACCTGGTATTTGAAAAGAATTTTTTTAAAAATTTATCAGTTTTCCTAACCACTTCTGAAATCATGAACCGTCAGTGATTAATTGTGAAACAGCTTAGCAACTGTGCTTAAAGTGTTGCTTAAAACATGCCAGTTTGTTTTTAGCTGTATGTAGATGAAAATATGTGCTGGGGATATTCAGTAGTGGGGGGAGAAATATCAGAGGGATAATGTTAGTGTTGTGGGACAGATTCATACATTTTTGGTTAGATTGTAGAGGTTATGATTCTTTTGTGTAATTAAAAAAGTCTTGTGAACTCTGGATTTGAATATAAAAATAGAAAATTTGGATTTAGAATCTTGGAAATAGCTCCAGGTAGTAATTATTTGTTAAGTCTAATTAACAACAATTATAATTATCCTCAATATGTTCTCTTCATTTCTTGTTTTCACTGATAGACCACTTGCATATAGTACCCTGGCAGACCTGGTACATCATGTCCGTCAGCATTTACCACTCAATGATCTCTCCCTTGCTGTCCAGTTATTTGCCAAGAACATTGATGATGAGTCGTTGCCTAGCAGTATCCAGACAATGTCTTGCAAGCTTCTGCTAAATCTGGTAGACTGCATCAGGTCTAAAAGCGAACAGGAAAATGGAAATGGTAGAGATATTCTTATGAGAATGCTGGAGGTATTGATTTGTTTAAAATATTTGATAATAAGTTAAATATCCTATTTTATAGTATGTTGTCAATCACGTTTGACTCTCGGCTTCAGAAATGAGAATATGTAGAAGCAGTCAGCATGCTGTATTTCATTTCAGTACATCAGAAGGGCTTTTTAAAATGCTGTGCCTTGGGGACAGTATCTCAAGTATATTCGAGATGTTTTGCCATCTTATTCAGTGACTTGTTTCAAAGCAGGAAACAATGTCTGTGGTGCTGAGGATGGCTTAACAGTTACTTTTTTTTTTAATTTCTGTTAAATTTTACTTGTAATCCCATTTCCTCCCCACTTAAGAGTACATACAAATGGTATTTCTTTTAATGCCTTCTAGTTACTTGGTTTTTGGTTTTGAAATCCTGAAAGAAGATTATCTTATAGGTCCTTTGCATAGCCTAGTAAAATCTGCAAAATATGAAAAATCTGCACTTCCAAGACCTACTGGTCCATTTTAAGGATCTTCTTTATATGGTAGATTTGGGGGGGAGAGCTGTTTTGTTTTGTTGTTATTTTTAAAAATCAGAGATGCTCTTGAAAAGGTTCATTACTGATGCAGTACAAGTGTAATGCTACCTGCTTGTTGCAGCCAAGCTGTTAATGGAAAAATGTTGCTTAGTGTTTTTCCTGCCACAACGTGAAGATGCACTCAACTGTAGAGTAAAATGCTTCTAGGGTAAATACTGTGTTAATAATCTCATTTTCGTAGGTGACAGCATTTCTTGAAATCTAAATGAAGCTGGTGTTAACACCAACTTTCATCCTAAATACAAGTGATGGTGCAAGTGAAAAATGTTGATGTTATGCATTGTAATGGGTCCTACATTCCAGATTTTTCAAATTGAAGTAGCTTTCTAGTAGGGTTTGTCTTCCAAATAAACTTTTACTTCTTGAAGTCTGTCATGTAGCACAATTGATTGGTAATTGGTTTAGCAAATTAAAATTTGTAATAATTTGTAAATTCAGAGAAGATATATCTAGGGAAGAAGAGAGTGTATAGAACTGTAGCAGTAGTGGGGAAATAACTGAGCAAGCCAAGTAGATCTAGACTTGAAAATCTGGAAAGTACAGAAAATTTTAAACTGAAATTCCCTGCGACATGTCCCTTGTTTAGTGTCAGCCAGGAGGCAGAGATGTTGAGAGACACTGTTCTGCAGGATTGACTGTGGCTTTTTAAACCTGATATGCTGCATAAAACTAAAACTTAACCTATAATTTATACATCTTTTAATACATCTGGCATACATGACGTACACATCTGAAAAATTCAGTGTTCTTGTGCTTAATAGTAAATATTTATAGACTGAAATATTGTTTTACTTTCAAGATGAATTCAAATAGGTTTTCATTTAAAATTAAGTAGAATTGTAGAGAGGTCCATTTTTTTAGTTGATTTTTTTATTAGTTTTCAGCAAATATATTTACTTTTGGAACTCATTAAAGTAAGCAAGCTTCTTTGTTGATACACTTAAAAATGTTTGCTGTCTTTTAAGTGACTTCAGAAATACCTAGATGTAGATTTTATTGTCCTTGATATGCTGACTTGAAGTATTAGTATTAAATTTAGAATGATTTTCAAAGAAGAAGCTAATTTTCTTTTTTCTTTCCCCTCCCTGTTCTTTCATTTGCCTTTCCTATTTGTGCCTTAGGTGTTTGTTCTGAAATTTCACACCATAGCACGGTACCAGCTTTCTGTTATTTTTAAGAAGTGCAAGCCCCAGTCTGAGCTTGGGGCGGCTGAAGCCGCGTTACCTGGGGTACCAACAGCAGCCAATGCAGCGCCTGTGCCTGTGCCATCCCCTGCCCCAGCCACTCCAGTGGCTCCTGCACCAGTACCTGTGTTTGAAAAACAAGGGGAGAAAGAAAAAGAAGATAAACAGACGTTTCAGGTCACAGATTGCCGAAGCTTAGTAAAAACTTTGGTCTGTGGTGTCAAGACAATCACATGGGGCATAACATCATGCAAAGCTCCTGGTGGTAAAACTGCATCATATTTAATTACATTTACAATTAAAACTCCCTAGCATGAAAGCAAATAGTATTTTTAACAGTTAACTCTTGTCTTATGTTTTATCTTCTTTCAGAAGCACAGTTCATTCCCAATAAGCAATTGCAACCTAAGGAGACTCAAATCTATATAAAACTGGTAAAATATGCAATGCAAGCTTTAGATATTTATCAGGTATGTAACCTGGCCACATAGAGCTTTTGTTTACAAAGTTACTGTGTGTTAGGTCTTTCAGTAAGGATTTATGTGTCAGCTAAAAGATAAATTTCACATGTAGTATATTTGCATTTAATTTCAGGACCACAGCTATTGGGAAATTTTATGAATTTCAAAGTACTTATCACTTAGAAGGAACAAATTATTTTCTTAGCAGCTGTTACTGTGTTTATGCAGGTCAGGCAGGACAGACTAAAAATAATTGTCTTCCATGTTGTGGATGAAATCTTTTCTTCAAAGAGATAGTTTAGCTGTCAGTTGAGGCATTCATGTGGCTGTTTATCTCCTGTAGTTACACAAAGTATGGATGAGATGTAAATGTACATGATTTAGAATGAAGTATCTTCACAAATACACTGTGATATCTCATCCTGTTGTCTTTTTCTACTTCTGATGGTGCTGAAAATACTTATTTTAGTATTTTTGTTGTCACTGTTGGCTGTTGTGCCCAGCTTCTAATTGTACACAGCTTACGTATGAAAGTGGTAAACTCTCATTTCTTTCAAAAGGTACTTTGAGACAAAAGTTACTCAAATTCTGTAAGCAGTGTATGTGTTTTCTCAATTGCTGTAGGTCCAAATAGCAGGAAATGGACAAACATATGTGCGAGTAGCAAACTGCCAGACAGTCAGAATGAAAGAGGAAAAGGAAGTGCTGGAGCATTTTGCTGGTGTGTTCACCATGATGAACCCTTTAACTTTTAAAGAAATCTTTCAAACTACTGTTCCTTATATGGTTGAGAGAATCTCAAAAAACTATGCTCTTCAGGTATTATGTTTTTGTTTACTTTTTTCAATTGATAATAAGCAGCATATAGAAAATAGCTCATGTCTTGGAGTATGTAAGGCTGAAGTGGACTTATAAATAATAACGTTGAAATTATCATACAAGCTTTGAAGCAGTCTATAAAAAATACTTTGTAAAGATGGATTTTCAAAAATGTTCCACACTAAGTGATGCAATACAAACACAATCAGTTCAATTTAGAAAATATGAATGGATTTTATTCTTGACAAATATTGAATGTTGTGGAGTTCTTGGTTTGTTCATGTGGTTGTGTTAATGTTCTACTGTTTCACAGAATGCAAGTCCTGTAATACACATTTAAAATGAAACTAAGCTTAAATATTTAATGTACATTCATGGAGGTGTTCTGCTGAGGATAATTTAAATCACTTGGGTAGCAGTGGAGGTGGTGAAAGAAATTTTTTTTTTTTTTTTTGGTGTTAAGTGGGTAGTGCATTTATCCCTCTGTTCTTATCATTACAGCAACAATAAGTCCTTTGTGGTTTCCTTTTACAGATTGTTGCCAATTCCTTCCTGGCAAACCCTACTACCTCTGCCCTCTTTGCAACAATATTGGTAGAATATCTTCTGGACCGACTACCAGAAATGGGCTCTAATGTGGAACTCTCCAATCTGTATCTCAAGCTGTTCAAGTTAGTCTTTGGCTCAGTTTCACTGTTTGCAGCTGAAAATGAACAAATGCTGAAGGTAAAGCTCGTTTGTGTGAAACCCAGAAATATCTGTTTTGACTTTAAATGTGTTCCTTAGATGTTTGAAGAAACTTAGAGTTGTACATTGTCTAACATTTGGTGGTCTTTTCACATTTGAACCACTAGTGATACATCTCAGTTTTTCTCCAAACTCCAAGTACGTTGCTTTATTCACAGAAACCATCTCTTATAAAAGTTTGCTTCATATCTGAAACTAAAGGGATGTCCTAATTCTGAGTAGAAATGACTGATATAAGCTTGTGGTCATCTTAGTATTGCTAAAAACCTGTGTAACTTCATGGTCAGGATATGTTTGTTTTCCTGCATAATTTTTTTTCCCCCTTTGTTTCCATGTTAATTGAAGACTTTTCCTTAGACTAGAATCACTTTTTTGTGTGTTGGTGAATCTTGTTCATTCATGTCGTATTCTATGAAGTATACCTCTTTAGTTAGATATTTCTGTGAAAAGTCTGTATTAAGGAATGCTGTTTTTCTCTATTGACAACATATTGTGTATGTATTCTGAGGATCTTTTTGTATCAAGGAAGATTGTTGCATTATTCAGGGAGTTTGGAAATACTGAGCTTGAAACAAGAGTATGCCTTTCTCATGAAAGTAACAGCTGCCTATATCCAGAAAAAAAACATTTAGATATTAATGAATAGTGCTGCTCTCATTTCTCTCTGTTTCTCTTCCTTTTACCTTAGAATAAACAGAATTTCTGATACAGGTAACTGTGATGATAATTTCTGTGTTTAATGATTTCTTATAGCAGGATTAGTTCAGTTTTCTGGGTAGATTATTTGAAAGATAAAACTAATATGAAACAATATTCACAAGTAATATGGAGCTCTGTTCATATAATCTTGCTTTAATTCCTCTAGTTTGTCATCAGAATCAAGGTCATTTGGATTTTATAAGCTGGAGATGCAATTTAAAGAGTGTGATTTACTACGTCTAGTTTCATGCTTCTGTAATGTTTTTTTGTTTCTGCAGGATTGATGATATGGGCCTTGGGTAGACAATTTAATTGAATGATGGAGGCTATTTGCAGCATTTGCATAGTAACGCAGGAAGCTCTTAGATGTTAATAAAATCCAGAATTGTGTCCTGTTTGTCCCTGGTCTGTGAGAATCCTTGTATTTATCAACTATTTTTAATGATTCCTGTGAACTGTTAATGTCTTCTGCTCTAGGCAGGCCACCAGTTCCATAATTAAGAATTAGCAATGGAGTTGGATGAGGAGTGCATTGGTATTGTGAAGTGTCTTCTTTTGGCATTCTGGCGATTCTGGTTTTTGCTACGCGTCCATCCTTAGGTTCTGTGGAGCAAATACTTTTTTATTGTCTCAGATTTGAAGAAGTTTTTTTATAAAGTTACTGCGTGGAGTAGCAGGCAGAATTGATCATTTGGTGGTTATGAAAGCAGGGTTTAGTTAATTAAAGAACACTCTGTGTTCTTGATGCTGTTCAAGTACATATTAACAATTTTTTAACAGTGGTGTAAAAGTAGTGTGATATCAAAGTACTTGGAATAGCTGAAGGTTTTTGATCTGGAAAACTTGTCTCATGCCAAACTTTTGTACAGTATGATGATAAATTTGGTATTTTATTAATCCTCAAGCTTTATTTTTTTTTTATAGCCACATTTGCACAAGATTGTCAACAGCTCTATGGAACTTGCACAGACTGCCAAAGAGCCCTACAACTATTTCCTGCTGCTCAGAGCACTGTTCAGATCTATTGGAGGAGGCAGTCATGATCTGCTCTACCAAGAATTCTTGCCACTGTTACCGAACTTACTGCAAGGTAGAACAATACCTTATTTCCCTATCCCAGTTTTCTGATCTTTCTATGTAAATAGCATTAGTAAAGTTGCATTGAGTAATATTAAAAAAAACCAAACAAACAAACAAAAAAAAAACCAAAACCAAAACCAACAAAGCTAAGGCCCTAACTCTGATAAGTACCTTCTGATTTTGCTCTTAGCAGTTGAATAAGTATCTTGAATGTGGTTTATTTTCATTTACTATCATCTGCTTCAGGCTCCATAGTTTTGGCTGCTTCACAATTTCTGCTGCTTGTTTTTCTTCTCATTGTGAGGCTTTTTTTTTTTTTTTTTTTGCTGGGGGTAACTTTGTTAGCATAAAGCAGTGGGGGACAGCAGCAATAGGAGGAGCAGTGTTGCCAGGCCATCAGTGGTTTTGTGGAAGAATGTTACCAAGAAGCTTTTGTTGTCCTGTGGTTGAGGGTATGTGTGTGCACCTGCAAGTGCATGATAAATGGAATTGCAAGTCGTGGCAGTTTGGGAAAAGAAAAGGTAATAACAATCAGGTTGATTAATTGAGCATTTTTGCAAGGACTGTGTTCCAGAGATACTGACAATGAGCAAGGAAATGTGTAGAGCTCCTTAAACCTAAAAAGAAACTAATGGGAACAATTCCAGGAACATGAAATTCTGTGATTCCCATCTACAGCTGTAGGGGTAATTTTTATTGTAGCTAGCAAATATGTATGTTATCCATAAACCATTATATAAAATGCCTACCAGTGTAGAAGAGCTAGCTAGGTTTATGGAATATAAGAAAATGTAATGGGGAGAAAAATAAGTTGGGTAATATGCTTAGTCTGTGTGGGACAAAACATGTACTTGAAATCATTTAATTTCTTTTCAGGATTCTAGATATTTAAAAAAACTTGTTTTATGGATTTTTTTAATTGCTGCAAGGCTGAGGTTGGAGTCACATTATAGTTTTCTGGTTTTCATCCATGGTATTCAAATACTACTTTGAGTCTAAAATTTCAGAATAGGTGTAGATACTCTTTTTTTTTCTGTATGCATGTACCTACAGAAGCATTCACTGCATAAAGTCCTTAGATGTAAGTTGTAACTATGGAAGGTATTGTATTTTTTAAATGCACTGTTAATAGAACTGTGAATACAGAATAGAACTGTAAATACAGAATTTAAAAATGTCAGTTTGTTCTAAATTTGGGAAAGAGCAATTTTTAACAATAAACTGTGGATTGTCTTTCTTCTCTGAGTGTATAACTTACCAATGATTTTCAGGACTTAATATGTTGCAAAGTGGCCTTCATAAACAACACATGAAAGACTTGTTTGTGGAGCTCTGCCTCACTGTGCCGGTTCGCTTGAGCTCGTTGCTGCCTTACCTGCCAATGCTGATGGATCCCTTGGTGTCAGCTCTCAACGGATCTCAGACCCTGGTTAGCCAAGGCTTAAGAACCCTTGAGTTGTGTGTGGATAACTTGCAGCCAGACTTTCTGTATGATCACATTCAGCCTGTTCGAGCTGAGCTAATGCAGGTAAATATGTTGTTTCCTGTTAGACCACAAGAGGTCATTGATTCCCTAAATATTATTAGAAACATGTGAAACTTTGGTTATAAAACCTTTAAAAGTATGTTCTAAGAACCATACCAGTCGGATTTGTATGTAAAAGGCCAGTTGGTGGTGTACTGTTCCACTGAAAATTCTGAAAAACTTTAAAATTAATAATTTCTTCTTTACTCCCTGTTCAGGAGTTAAAGTTAAGACTTGAGACTCAATAGGAAGACTATTTGTGCTGAGTTGGTAGAGAAAATGATTAAAATTTGTTAGCTTTTCTTGTTTGTATTTTAAAAAATCAATTTCCTTTAACATATCATGATTGACAGCTATATGAACTCTTAAGTATGCAGTGAAGATGATGTGGCTGAAATTTTGGATGGTGTTTTAAGTGAGGCTATTTCCCTTAATACAGTGCTTACATACACTTTATATATAATAGTTACTTATTTGCTTTATGTTTTTCAAAACTATCTCAGAGGCAAATCCACATCAGTCTTAACTGGCTTGCTTTGATGTCCCCAGCCCTCCAAATTGTAATGTTGCTTGTCTAATATTAGTCATAAACATGAAATTGCATTTCAGTGTGGCAAAGATTTTGTAGCTGATCCCAGTCATCTAATCTAAAACCATATTTAGGACAAACTGGTTACAAAGTACTTGAACTGTTGGGAACTCTGACTGCTTTTATTCAGTCTAGATAAGTATTTTCTGGAAGTTATGTGGATCAATTAGCCAGATACAAAAATAAGTGTTTTCCTTGACCTTTTTTTACGTTACAACTTGAAAAAATTTTGAAGGGAGACTGATCTGATCATGTAACATTTAAAATGCTCACAGGCTTTGTGGCGTACGCTGCGCAATCCTGCAGACAGCATTTCTCATGTGGCTTACCGTGTACTGGGTAAATTTGGTGGAAGTAACAGGAAGATGTTAAAGGAATCACAGAAACTACAATATGTAGTCACAGAAATCCAAGGGCCCAGTATTACTATTGAGTTTTCAGATTGTAAAGCATCCATTCAGCTCCCAATGGAAAAGGTAAGGGCTTAAGTTACTTTCTCTGCTGAGAAGAAATTTTTTTTTTTTGCCTACTCAATATTTGTTTCTTACGGATTTTATGTTTGTTTGCTTCTAAAACCTTAAGGAAATGTATGGTATGTCTGCCAGTTCCAGATATGAGTTAATGATATCTAACATTATAGAAGTTACATAATTAAAAGTAAGTTTTAGGATCTCTTGCATACCTGATTTTTTTTTTTGTTTTGTTTTTAATTGTTTTTTCAATATCCCTTCAGTTAGACAAAGAGATTTCTATTTATGTTTTTATGAAGGAACAGAGTCAAAGGCCCAAGTAATTTTTGAGTTTCCAGACCTCGGAGGTAAAGGACAAAATGTTCTTTCAAAAATGATTGCAAATAGCTTTTTTTCACTGTGTAGGAATCAATTGAGTCTCCATATAAGGCAGGCAGACATATGCTAATTTCTTGTTTTATTTTGACATGCAAAAGTAACAGAAGTTTGCCAACTTGTTCTTTCTTTACTTTCCCTTTAACCTGTTGTATACACCACCCCAGAACCAGTAGACTTAAACATGCTGTTCTGCTTTTACAAAGTGATAGGAGGGGGAGCAGACATGGCACAAGTAAACTCTAGAAGTGTACTGCTTGGAAGAGGAGTGGGGATCTGCTCGAAAGCTGCCTATTTGTATTCTGAAGCATTCTAAAATTTACCATAGAAATTCTTCAGTGATGATTACTCTAATGACTCCAGTGATTTGGTTTTGTTTGTTGTCTCTAGGTTGAGTGTAGTACTTGTAGCTGCAAAACCACTTTATACTTGTATTGGCTTTCATCAGACAATCTCCATGTATCACAAGTGCTTAGTTTTCACTAATTACAGCAATCTAATCGGTGTCTGTGTCTTGGGATCCTGGAGTGAAGCTGAATTCTGAGTTAATTTAGCCTGTAGAATTTTAACACTTACCTTTTCAATTATACTTTCCTACGTAGGTATGATCTGAATGAAAATCTGAACAATTTTCTGTACAGGCAGGCTTAGAAATAGATTGGAAGAATTATTCTTAAAATTGCAGATAGCTTTACTTATTTCTCCTCTGTACTGAAACTGATGAGTTGAATAAACATAAATACTGTTAATCTCTGACATTTTCATATTCTGCTAGGTTCAATTCAAACCAAATTTTCCAAAATATTTATCTTACGTGTTGGTTAATGATCTGGAACAATCTTCAGCTTCTTGATGTTGACCAAGAACCAGTTTTGTCTGCTAAATACTCTGCATTTATAAAAAGGAAATGTCAAATTAAAAGGAAAAAGAAGTGGAATAAATTAAAAATGAGAAATCCGTGTTTCCTTTTAGTGCTTTGGTCATCTTCTGTGGTTTGTGTAAAACTCGTTGTTTTAATTGGTTATTCAAACCCATGGGATGACAGCTGGTTAGACCAGTAAGTGGAAAAAGAAAGAAAGGAAAGGAAAGAAGGAAAATGCCCACTTCTTTGTAGCAGACCCTTTTCCTGAGTAATGCTGTTTAAGCATGACTGTTTGTTTTTTTGTTTTACTTAATGCCCGACTTATTTGGTTTTAATATCTTCCTTTCTTTTTTTTGGGAAAGGATAGAGGTAGCTGGCTGTGTTTATATGTATGCACAAGAGAATTTTTCCCAAAAGTTGTACCCATCCTTTTCATCGCTCTCTTATATAAAGAGATTATTTGAATTATTCGCAAATGTATTAAAAAAAGTCTTCTTCTGAAGGAAGAGTACAATTTCCATTAAGTAAACAGTGTTTAGAAGTTGCTTAGAGGGACATTTCATCTTATGTGGTGTAGCTTTTGATTTGAATGAAAAATATGACGAAGTAATTTGTAAGATAGAACATTTTTGGTATCATTTATATATGTGTGCAAATGCATTGTATACCTGCAGTATATGGAGATTAGGAACAGCAGCTGTTGCTGGAGGGAACGCAAAGTAAATTTTCTCGACGAGGGAGAGAGAGAATGAAGGTGTACCTCACTCATGACTTCAAATGCTCTCTGACTGTGGAAATAAATATCTGGCATGAACCTTTGCATTATAAAACCACAGCAAATACCTTCATAGTCTCAAGTCCACTTTCCGACATTCTCTGCATTCCTTAACTTAGGAAGTCCAAGTTATATATACTTCTAAAGTTACTTCTAGTATGCATTAAAGATACTGTTCCCTTCATTAATCCCTATTCTAAATATTAAGAGCAAGAAGTGTTTGGTTACTGTCTACCTTTTTTTTCAATTCTAGGCAATTGAGACTGCTCTGGATTGTTTGAAGAGTGCTAACACAGAACCGTATTATCGGAGGCAAGCGTGGGAAGTAATCAAGTGTTTTTTAGTAGCTATGATGAGCCTGGATGATAATAAACATGCATTATACCAACTTCTTGCACATCCCAAGTATGACAATTCTTTAAACGTAAATGTGTATGTAAAATTTATAGTGTCTTTAGAACAACCTAATTTAGAGACAGCAGTTAGCCTGGGCAATGTATTGTTCAGGGGATTTTTACCTACTGCTTTATCCTGCTTCCTTTTAAATCAGTACAGGACTTTCCAGTATGAAGAATTTTGTGAGCATGTTATTTAATGCAAATGACATGTGTTAAGGTCTCATGCTTTAATTTGCTTCGCTTAATCACAATACAGTGTATAATCTGTTGCATATGATCAGACATTTTAAATTTAATTCTTTTTTATTTAAATAGTTGGAATATTCTGGTGCGTAATTACATTTTAAAGATTAATTTGGAATGTGATATTTTGTACGTACATATAACCTTTTTACTAAAGTGGAAAAGGTACAAAATTAAGTTTCATTTAGTGACCAAACTGTAACAGTCACTTGTGTATCCTATATTTGTCTTAGTGTATGGGCTATTTACTGAAATTTTTACATCTTTTCCAGTTTAAATAATTGGTGCTTAATGAGTTTATTGGTTTTAGACAACTTTGTCTTTGCCCATAAAGTGTATGTGCTGACTTTGACTCTTGCAATGTAGTAAATGTAGCTAGAGAGTATAGTAGCTTTTATAATTTGGACTTGTTAGACTTGTCATAAATAAAGCTTTGCAGTGAATAGGATTTGTTGGGCAGTGATTTGATAAATAATGTTTCAGTCTTTCAAGATTAAAATCAAAATGCCATTTAAAAAAAAAAAAAACAAATGGAAAAATGTCAAAAATTGCAAATGACATTCTGGAACTGAGTTGCAGTGTGATGCCTGTATACCTATTATTTGTAATATACGCAGCTTCTTCTGAACCACTGGCTTTAAATGTTCCTCATGAAATTGAGCTATCCATCATGTGTGAGACCACTGGTTGACAAAATTAATACGGACTGAGTGAAAGGGTTTAACTCTATCAAAATAGAGGGGAAAATAGGACGTGGAGGAGTTAGTAAACTTTAAATCAAGTACTTGACGATGCTCGTGGTCGAGCTGCCAGTACTGCAGTTTAAGATAATAATGAACTTAATTTTCTCTTCCAGCTTTACTGAGAAGTCCATACCCAGTGTGATTATTTCTCATCGATACAAAGCTCAGGATACTCCAGCTCGTAAAACGTTTGAACAGGCGTTGACAGGGGCGTTCATGTCAGCAGTCATCAAAGACCTGAGGCCTAGTGCTCTGCCTTTTGTGGCCAGCTTGATCCGCCATTACACAATGGTGGCAGTGGCCCAGCAGTGTGGTAAGTGAAGTGGAACAGACATTGTGTAGTTCATGTTTTTTTCTAATATTTCTTTTAAGAAAGTCATGATATTGCAGCTGTTTCTGGGTAGATATATTGTTTATTTGATGGCTGAATGATGTTTTAATTCTTCCAAGCAGTGAAAAATTATCAAGTTTTAAAAAAACAGTCCCCTAATAATACTTTAAAAATGCTACAATAACAGCTTGGAACAGTTTATATTTCCAGAGCATTTGTGTAACTGGGTATGTGCAGTTATTTTTGTGGATGGTCCTTAATTGAGTTGTTTCCACTTGTGGAAGAACCACCAGAGAAACTAAGTAAATGTTAGAGAACTGCCTTGTCTTGTATGTATGAGGAAAACATTTTGTTTGTAGTTCGACCATATGACAAATAATTTGGGAGAAGACATACTGTGAGCAATGTTACTTTTATTATTCCTCATTTTAACCAAATTTTCTTGCAGTGCATAGTCTAGTGCATAGAAGACAATATTCAGGAAGATGTCCTTTTCTTCTAAGAGTGTAGAATGCCTTACAATCAGTTTATGTGCAGATGGACACAGTGCTTACTGGCTTTGTCACCAGCTAGTCAGAGAAGTAAAATCCAATTGAAAGGCTATTCATGTTGAAATATCCATTGTTTTATCTTCTTTTTTTCCTCCCCTCTCTTTTCTTCCTCAATACAAATTGCAGGTCCTTTTTTGCTGCAGTGTTACCAGGTTGGAAGCCAGCCTAGCACAGCCATGTTTCATAGTGAAGAAAATGGTTCAAAAGGCATGGATCCCTTGGTGCTTATTGATGCCATAGCAATCTGCATGGCATATGAGGAGAAGGAACTCTGCAAAATAGGAGAGGTGGCTCTGGCAGTGATATTTGATGTTGCAAGCATTATCTTGGGTTCGAAGGAAAGGGTAATACATATATATATATATTTAATATCTATTTAAATGAGCGAGTTTCAGGCAATGCAATTTTGCTTTTAAAATTTTGGAGGCTACCAGTGAGCTGAAGAAGCAAACTGATGTATTTCTTTATTTCCAGGCTTGTCAGCTTCCCTTGTTTTCATACATTGTGGAACGTTTATGTGCTTGCTGTTATGAACAAGCTTGGTATGCTAAACTAGGAGGTGTTGTGTCAATTAAATTTCTTATGGAACGACTGCCACTGATTTGGGTCCTCCAGAACCAGCAGACTTTCCTGAAGGCACTTCTTTTTGTTATGATGGATCTAACTGGAGAGGTATTTAATGAATGAATTGTATGAAATACTATGGGGGAAACAAAATTTTGTTCTGAAGTTCGTGCAGGTTGAACCCTTTGTAATCTGGATTTTACTTAACTTCAGAATGTATTGTATCTATGATAGTGGCACATGAATTTTAGTCATGTTAACTTAAACCAAGGCCTGAAGTTAGGAATGAGGTCTGTTTTTTTACATTAATTTTACCAGATTTTTGGAATTCACCCTGCTTCTTTCAGAGTAGGAATGTACAAGGCTCATTCAGGTTATTGAACGAGCACTAGGTTCACTGTCACTTGCATGGAAAGTGCTGTTTTTTTCTTCTTTCTCTGTTTAGTTTGAAAGATGTTCATCTTCTCAAAAAGCTGTATGTAGATAGATACAGATACCTAGAGAATTGGCTGCCTGACTTTTTCTTAGTTTTGAATCATGGTGACAACTTTGCTAACGGTTCCAGTGCTTGAGTTAGTTTATAAAACTGTGTTGTTTTGGAATGTTTGGTGGGAAGGCTAGTCGAATATGAGTGTTCTGTTTAAGCTTTGTGTTTTTTAAGTGCTACTAATTTTCTTGATGAGTAGTGTATTGATTTGTGATCGTTGTTCTGTACGTATTTAATTAAAATAACCTGTGATGCCTTAGGTGTCTAATGGAGCAGTTGCTATGGCAAAGACCACATTAGAACAGCTTTTGATTAGATGTGCAACTCCTTTAAAAGATGAAGAAAAAACGGAAGAAATCCTGGCAGCACAGGAGAAGTCTTTCCATCATGTAACACATGACCTTGTTCGAGAAGTAACTTCTCCAAACTCTACTGTCAGAAAGCAGGCCATGCATTCATTGCAGGTGCTTGCACAGGTCACTGGAAAAAGTGTCACGGTGATTATGGAGCCACATAAAGAGGTAAGCAGAAATACTTATTGGAAGTGACTTTAAAGTTGTTTACCAGTTTGGATTTCCAAAATGCTTTTCTGAGTTCATTTTCCCACATTAGTGAATTACGTTCTTAGTGCTTTCATAGCACATGTTTGTCATTTGTCAGGTTTCATTGTTCTAAAATACACTGTTGCTGGAGTTCTACAGAGATTGATCCAGGCCGTGCCTCACTACTTAGCCAGTATTTATAGTGTATTCAGGTTGTTTTACTTCATGAAATTATGGATTGCTCATCCTACTACTATTCAGACATAGGCTAGGCCAGATAGATACTGCATTGTGAACCTCAGTTTTGTGTTGTTCTCTAAACATGAGTCATATTGCTATGCCTTTCCCTTTCCAGAAGGAGACCATAAAGATCAAAGCTGGTTGAAATAGCTGTTTGCTAGATATTCCTTTAAAGCTAATAGCACTCATTCTCTTGAAAGACAAGTAAATGTACGTAAGCCCTAAGGACCACCACAACATAAGACATCATAGATGTTGCTATTGTAGTTTGGGAATATACAGAGAAACCCTCTAATTAATATCTTATTTTGCTAAGGGTGTTTATGGAGGGAAGTGAAATATTCATGTAATGGGGAAAAAACTGACACGACTGTTTTCATTTCTCTGATGTTTTAGGAAAGTAAAATATTCTTGTTTCTTGACTTGAACATTTGCAATGCTTAATTCTATGAATTTGTTGCTTATAATGTTATGTGAAGTTATTAAATATCATACACAGATCAGCTCACAGAGAATATGTAATAATTGAAGATACTGACTTGTTTTCATAATTGACTGTGAATTTAATTAGTTCAGAGAAATACATTTCTTCTTCTTTAGCAATTTTTAAAGAGGGTACATCTGGAGCCACAATACTGAATGGACAGAAACGTGTAGCCATGGCTGGTGATGCCTTAGTGGCTAGGTCTGTGAGGTCAATTGAATAGTCTGATAATTCATTGATCTAAATTACGTTGTGTAGGTTCTCCAAGACATGGTTCCTCCTAAAAAGCATTTACTAAGGCATCAACCTGCAAATGCCCAGATTGGCCTGATGGAAGGAAATACATTTTGCACAACCCTGCAACCTCGATTGTTTACAATGGATCTAAATGTTGTGGAACACAAGGTTTTCTACACAGAGGTACTGTCTTTTTATGTTGTCCTATTTGAACATGCATTTTAAACTTTCACCAAAATTTAAGAATTTATCTTTTTAAACTTGAACTGAGGTCTGCCTTCAGCTCTGAGCTAAGCAGAATACTCTAGTGTGTGTGAAATATATTAATTGAACCTTGATGTTATACTCCTAGTCTAGTAGCCCTAACTTTCATAATTAGGTCTTATTTTATGCACAGGATATCTATGAAATAAATTGTTCTACCACCAAAACACAGATACTGTTTAATTTTTGAGTCCATAGCAGTTAGAGCAAAATCAGATATAAAACTAGTGTGCAGGTTTAACTCGGAGAAACTTCCAGACATAAGTTCTGAAGGTCTTTGATACCAATAGTAATTGCAATTAGCAAGGCACATATAATGTACAGTAGTTAATGCAGGGGATCCTGTTTTTTCCTTAAGAAAAAAATAGAACGCTGTTTAAAAACTGTGTCAAGGTGCAACTAATATATTGGTACTATGAAGGTCTGAATCTTAATAACATTATTTGGTATCAGTGCAACTGGGATGTTGCTAACTTCTGTAACTCTGTTTCAACCTGTTTGGTGTTTTCTAACAGAAAGAACATGGGTAGATAGAAAATGCTTGCCTGCAAAGAGCAGACCTCTGTAGCAAGGAGCTATCCCTCTGGGCAGTGGCCCATGACCATTGAAATAACTGAGGACATTTTCAGCACATTTCTTCCCTATTAATCTCCTTCCGTTCTCTTACCCCTTTCTTCAGTATTTTAAGTACTGTTAGGACTGTTCAGGAGAAAAGCTATTAGTGTGTTTGCATAAACTTGGCTCTTTGAGGAAACAAGTCTCAAAAGGTAACTGATAATAAAAGACGATTCTCAACGCTATCCTAAAATGTGTTGGTTTCCCCCCCTAGTTACTGAACTTGTGTGAGGCTGAAGACACTGCCTTAATGAAACTACCTTGTTACAAAAGTCTTCCATCGCTTGTACCTCTCCGGATTGCAGCCTTAAGTAAGAAAAGCTTTCTAAACAAAAATTTGTTGTAGATACATGTCCTTGTGAGCAACGGGCAGTCTTCTTTCCAAGATCCGCAGGA